>NW_026000305.1:1048926-1065846 GCF_001458135.2 Marmota marmota marmota | reverse complement strand
AGATCTATATGTATATGTATGTGTATATATATATATATATATATATATATATATATATATATATATCTTCTTTAGTTCCTTAAAATCAGATTAATCTGACTGTGTCACCTGAATTGCAAAATTTCCTCTCTGTCATTGCTGGCACCTCCTTAATTCACTAGTCAGATTGGGGTGCAAACATTCATCATGGGTCCTGAGGCACAAAAGAGAAATGAAAAATTTTAACTAAAGAAGAAGGACACAGGCTGAATCTCTATGTTCAGCAACTTGATAAACATCAACCACACATTTTAAATGAAAAGATGATGCACTCAACTAACTTCTTAAAATGAATTAATAAGCCACTTCTAAAATTGTCATTAACCCCATGACAGGTAGATAATTAGACCAACACCAAGTGAAGCTGATAATAACCGATCTAGCAGAATTTCTTGAAGGGATGTTTACCTGCAGAGAAACAAAAATACAGTCATTATTTCCTTGTTAGCTATTATTATAATGTAACCTCAAGTTGCAGGATGAAAAAGGGTGGATTCTCAACAAAGCTCTTTTCTCCCATCAGGATTTATTGACAGCAATTGGGAGTCTGCTTAGGAAAAGGGCTTGGCCCAAGAAGCTCAAAAGCAATTTTCCAATTTGCATGGGAAGTTTAAATAAAAGGAAGAATCTTTTGAGTGATAGATTGGGAGTTAAACTCAGAACACAGAAATATGTACGTGTCTACATGATATAAAAAAAGATTCATATACAAGACATTTGAATTAAGTTTATCAGATAAAAATTTCAAAGACTGGCATTTTCTTAATTGGACACAAATTGTAGAGAAATAGTAAGAGGAAGCTACTAATTGTTTCTGATCTACAATCCTCTGGTGAAAGTATTCATTTTTTTCCACTATTGTGTATAACACCATTTGTGTGGTTATTTTTAAAAATATTTTTTAGTTGTAGATTGACAAAATATCTTTATTTTTATGTGGTGCTGAGGATCATACCCAGTGACTCACATGTGCAAGTCAAGCACTCTACCATTGAGCTACAGGTCCAGCCCTGTGTGGTTATTTTTAAAAGATTTCCATTATCAGGTTAAGGAAGTTCAATTTTCTTCCTAGTAGTCTGAAATTTTTTAAAGCATAAAAAGGTATTGGATTTTGTCCAAATGCTTTTTTGGCATATCCATATTTCCAACTTAGTCACAGTGTATTCTCCTTTCTACATATACTAGGTTTGTTTTGTTAGTATTTTATTGAGAGTATTTGTATTTGTACTGATAATCTATATTGATCTGTGATTTAATTTTTTCGAGATTTTTTTTCTGGTTTTGGTATTATGGAAATACTGGCTTTACAGAATGAAATAAAGTTTTATTTTCTTGAAATGCAGTTTTCTCCTCCTTTGTGTGTGTGTATGTGTGAATATTTGAAAAAAGTTGGTAGTAATGTTTTTTCCAATGTTAAAATTTATCAATTAAGGCCTTTAGGCCTATATTTCTTTGTCATAAATTTAAAAATCTCTCTTTCACACCTTTTATTTGTTATAGGTCTAATCAGATTTTCTTTCTCCACAGTCTGCTTTGAAAAATGTGTGTCATGCTAAGAAGTGTTTTATTTCATCTGTGTTATGTCATTATTAGGTGTGTAGTTGCTTATAACCCCTTTTAATCCTTTTTTGTTGTTTTCGTTATTGTTGTTGTTAAAGTTGTTAGCAATGTCCCACATTTGCTTACTGATTTTAGTAAAATAAGTCATCTTTCTTTTTTCTTGTTTAGACTGGTTAAAAATTTATAATTTTTAAAAAATATTTTCAAAGAACCAGCTTTTTTATTTCAAAGAAATTTACTTTTAACAGAAAAATGAACCATAAAATTGCATCTATTTCTGAGATAACATGATGTTTTGATACATTTATACATTGCATTATATTAAAATCAGGTTAGACATGTCTCTCTCCTCAAAGATTAATCATTTATTTAAAAGATTTCAAGACATTTTCTTTCAGTATTTAAAATGTACAGTTTATCCACGTTATCCATAGTCATCATACTGTAAACTAGCATACCAAAATTTTCCACACTTATCTAATTATAGCTTAATACCCACTGATTAAACTTTCCCCATATCTGTCTCCCCACTAAACTGCCCAGACTCTGATAACAACTATTGTACTCTAAACTTCTATGAGATCACTTTTTGAGATTCTACATAGGGAAGAGATAATATAGTATTTGTCTTTCTGTGCCTGTCTTATTTCATTGAATATAATATAATGATCTTCACTTACATCTATCTTGATGCAAAAAAAGCATTTCATTCTTGGTTTGGGTTGAATGGTATTACAATATGTATATGTATCACTTTTTTGTTATACATTTGTTGGGTGAAGGACATTCTGCTTATTTCCATTTCATAGATATTGTGAATAGTTTTGCCATGAATATGAGAGTGTAGATGTCTTTCTTACATACTGATTTTATAATTTTCATATATATCCTGGAGTTGGATTTCTGCATATTATGTTAACTCTATTTTTAAGTTTTTGAGGGACATACATACTATTTTCTATAATTGCTATACTACTTTATCTTTCCATCAATAGTGTATAAGGGTTTCCTTTAATTCACAACATCACCAGCACTTGTTATCTTCTATCTTTTGATAACAACAATTCTTACTGGGGTGATATGATATCTCACTGTGGTTTTGATTTGCATTTCCCTAATCATTAGTTATATTAAGTGGTTTGGTTTTTTTGGAGGGGTACCCATGACTGAACTCAGGAGTACTTGACTGCTGAGCCACATTCCCAGCCCTATTTTGTATTTTATTTAGAGACAGGGTCTCACTGAGTTAGTTAGTGCCTCCCTTTTGCTGAGACTAGCTTTGAACTCATGATCCTCCTTCCTCAGCTTCCCAAGCCATTGGGATTATAGACATCCACCACCAGCCTAGCATGTTTTCATATACTGTGAGTGTTTGTATATGCGTCAGTGTGCACACACATGTGTGAGATGTTCATTTAGGTTTAGTGCTTATTTTTCTATCAGGTCATTCATTTGCTGTTGAGTTTTTTGGGAATTCTTTAGATACTCTTTATATTAACCCTATTAGAAGTATAGTTTGAAAACCATTAATACATTGAAAAGAAATAAATAATTATCTCACTTAAACTGTAAGTAATCACTGTAAATTACTTCCTCAATGGTTTAGCTCATAGGAACAGTCTTGTAGAAAGAGAATATTGTATGGGGCTGGCACAGGGAGGGGGGGGATGTAACTGTACTGGAAGTAAATTTAGATAACATTAAAATACAGCTTTTTTCCCTTTGAGCATTTGTTTCGCTTCAATTTACAATAAGCTAGGTATTGAGCTGCTGAAAAAAAATATGTATAGTTAGCAAATATTTTCTCACATTATTCAGGTTGACTTTTTATTGTTTCTTTTTCTGTGCAGAAGACTTTAATATTGATGTTGTCATATTTGTCTAATTTTTGCTTTGGGGGCTTGTGCTTTTTATGTCTCTTCCAAATGACCCTTCCAATTTCCAATGTCCTGAAGCTTTTCCCCTGCATTTTCTTCTTGTAATTTCATAATTTTAGGTTTTGTTGTAAATTATTTAATGCATTTTGAGTTGATTTTAGTAACTGGATAGAGATAAAGGCTGTTTTAATTCTTCTGAATGTGGACATGCAATTTTTTCCAGATCTATTTATTGAAAACAATGTCTTTAATTTTTTAGCACCTTTGTAAAACTCATTTATGTGTAGATCTAGTTTTATTCTTCTACATATGGATATCCCATTTTCCCAGAACTGAAAATGCTATCTTTTCTCCAAAATGTTTTATTGACACCTCCATTAATATCATAACTGTATCTATGAAGGGTTTTTGTTTGTTGGTTGGTTGGTGCTGGAAATTGAACCCAGAGTCTCATGCATGCTGGGCACACTGAGTGCTCCTGAGTTCAACATCCCCAGTCTTTTTTATTTTTTAATTTGAAATAGGGTATCTCTAGTCTGCTTAGATCCTTGTTAAGTTGCTGAGACTGTCTTTGAACTCATGATCCTCCTGCCCCAGTCACCCAAGCCACTGGGATTATGGTTGTGCACCACTGAGCCTAAAAATTACACCTTTTGTATATCCATAATTCATTAATTAAAAAATGTGCTTGTATAGGCATGTCAAAATGAACCCAAATAAAAAAGGACATATTCTTTAGTTACTATATATTAGTGAATTACTCAAATTTATTTTTTTTTTAATTTTAATTTTATTCTCTCATGATCTGAGTACATAATTGGTATTATTGAATTCCTTTACATTTTATTGAGGCTTGGGCTGAGGTTGTGGTTCAGTGGTAGAGTGCTCACCCAGCGTGGGTGAGGCACTGGGTTCAACCCTCAGCATCACATAAAAATAAATAAATACGAATAAAGGCATTATGTCCACCTACAATTGAAAAAAGTTTTAAAAATTTATTGAAGCTTAGTTAATCAATTAGTTAATGGTACTTGTGATTTAACCTATGAATGCTTTACCACTGAGATATATTAACATCCATTTTTAAAATTTTTCTTTGTGACATGATCCCACCAACTTGTAAAGGCTGTCTTTGAATTGTGAATCTTCTATATCAAGGCTTATTTTATGTTCTAGGATATGATCTAACCCATATAACAATCCATGCTCACTTAAGAAGAATGTACGTTTTGTGCTGGGCTTAGTGGCACTTGCCTATAATCCCAGCGACTGAGGAGGCTAAGGAGGAGCACATCTTCAAATCCAGCCTCAGCAACTTAGAGAGGCTTTCAGCAACTTAGTTAGACCCTGTTTCAAAAATGAATAAAGGATTGGGAATGTGGTTCAGCACCTCTTGGTTCAATCTCTGGTAAAAAAAAAAAATGTATGTTTTGATGTTTTCATTTGGGGTAAAGATATTTGTTAAGTTTGGTTTATAGTATTCTCAAAAATTCTTTTTTTTTAATTTTCTGCCTACTTTTTCTATAGTTGTTGAAAATAACATTTCAAAATGACAAATGTTATTCTTTTAAATATCCATTTCCTTTCAAGTTTTGTCATATTTTGCTTCACATATTTTAGTGTTATGCATATATGGTTATAATCACTATATATTTCTACTAGATTTACCTTTTTACCATTATAAAATGTCCCTCTTTGTCTCTGTTACATGTTGTTCTAAATTCAGTTTTGTTGGATATTAGTATGCACTTTCCAATTTACTATGGTTTGTTTATATATTTTCCATTCTTTTACTTTTAATCTATTTATATCTTGCAATGTAAAGTATGTCTCATATAAACACTGTATTATTGGATCTTGTTTCAAGTCTGAAAAATCTCTGCCTTTCGATTGGATTGCTAAATCCATTCACATTTTTATAGATGAGTGTTTGTGCCTTTCCAATATTTATGTTAAATTCCTAACCCTCAATATGATGATATTGGATCTAAAAATTAGGGAGGTAATTAGATTTAGATTAAACCATGAAGGTGGGACCCACATGAAGGGATTAGTGTCCTTATAAGAATAAAAAGAGCCAGGCATGTATTCCCAGTGATATGGGAGGCAGGAGAATCATGAGTTCAAAGCCCAGTCTCAGCAATTTAATGAGGCCCTAAGCAATTTAGGGAGATCCTGTTTCTAAATAAAATATAAAAAGATAATGGTATGTGGCTTAGTGGGGTCAATCATTGGTAACAAAAGGAATAAGAAGAGAAACTAGAACTCTATACTTATTTCTACTTTATGAGGACACAGAAGGCAAGTGGACATAAGCCAGGAAGAAAGGCTTTAGTAGAACCAGATTGCCACTTGATTTCACACTCCCTAATCTCCAGAAATGTGAGAAATAAATCCCTGTTAATTACCCCACACAATGTAATGGTATTCCGTTATAGAAACCCAAGAAGACTAATTTACACTTTTTAATGTTATTATTGAATGTATTAATTTTGTTGTGTTTACATCTACCATTTTACTTTTTGTTTCCATATTCTTCATATCCTTTTGTGTGTGTACTCTTCTTTAATTGCTTCCTTTTGTATTAGTTGACTATTTCTAGCATAATGTTTTAAGTCTCTTAATGATTGTTTTACCATATGTTAGAGCTATGTACGAAGTGTTGTTCTAGAAATTTAAAATGCATATTAATATATAGTAACAAAAATAAGATTTATACTAACTTTGTTCCAGTGAGATATAAATATATTATTTCAACATATCTTGATTATTTCTTCTCCATTTTATACTATTATTGTAATAAATATTTTATCTATAAATGTTATACACCAAACAATGCTTTGTCATAATTGTTGACATTATTTTATGTATTTTATATACTTTTAAGGAAGAAATTATAGAAAGTATAATTGATAGAGTTTATGTTAACATTCTTATTGCCCATTTTTGTTTTCTTCATTTCTTCCTGTCACTTCAGATTACTATTTAATATAATATTCTTATTTTAATACATCTTTGTTCTGATTTATCTTCATTGTGTCATTGTTGACAAATTTATAGCATTTCAATGTTATATTCTCCAAAACAAAATTATACGCATGCATTTTATTTTCAAGAACTATATATTTTTAAACAATTTCTATTGTTTTTGATTCACACATAATATTTGTCATATTTATGTAATATGCTGTTATGTTTTGATTCATCTATACATTAAATAGTTGTCAACTCAGGGTAACTAGCCTATTCATTACTTTCAACTACCATTTATTTATAGTGAACATATTCAAATTCCTCTTCTCTATTTTGAGATATTTATTATTATTAATTATATTCCCTCCATGCTATAAAATCAGAATTTATTTATCCCAGCAAACAGTAACATTCTATCTGTTGATTGACCACTCCCATTCCTCCTCCACCTGCTTTACTTCCCAGTTTCTCTTCTGCTGTTAACTTCTATGTGATCAACTTTTTCAGGTTCCACTTATGCATGAGAAATACAGTGTTTGTTTTTTAGTGCCTGACTTATTTAACTTAACATAATATCCTGCAGGTCAGCCCATGTTGTCACAAAAAGAGGATTTTATGCTTATTTTATATTACTGAACAAGAATAAAATTGTGTATATATACCATTTTTGGTAGACTTTTAGGTTGATTTCATTTACTAATTATTGTGAATAGTGCTGCATTAAACATGGGAGTGTAGGCATCTTTTTGTCATCTTGATTTTCTTTTCCTGGGTATGTACGCAATAATGAAATTATTGGGTCATAGTAATTCTATTTTCAGCTTTTTGAGGAAGATCCATACTTTGCTCCACAATGGCAGTACTAATTTATATTCCAAAAAACACTTGTAAAATCCTTCGTTTTCCACATCCTTACCCAGATGTCAATAAAATGACTAAGTAGGGGATCCCAGCCTTTGTTCTTTCTCACAGTAAACCCAAATAGATTTAAAATAGAGCCAATATACAATTCAGAAGTACTATTTCTAGGTAGGTACCCTTAAGATTTGAAAACAGAATCTTGAAGAGATATTGGTAATCTTGTTGTCATTACAGCATTATTCACAATAGCTAAGATATAAAAGCAACCTAAATTTCCATGAATGGATAAATGAATAAAGAATATGTTTTATATATATTTCACACAATAGAATATATTTCAGAAAAATATACTGTCATAGTGAAATAAGTGAGATAAGCTTGTCACAGAAAGACACATACTGCATCTTTTTTATTTATATTAAATACCCCAAATAATCAGTTTTGTACAATAGTGGTTTCCAAGAGCTATGGTGGGGGAAATAAGAGCTCTCATCTAATGTTTAATATATGCACTCTGATTATGTTTGAGAGATATGGTGCTGTTATTGTTTAGATGTGGTGTTCCCTGAAAGCTCACATCTGAGAAAAAGCAAGAAGCTTTGGAAGAGAAATGATTGGGTTATAGCCTTAGCCTAATCAGTGAATTAATCTGTGATGGGATTAACTGAAGTGGTAGGATGTGGCTGGAGAGGATGGGAATTGGGGCATTGCTATGGGGTATATATTTTGTATTTGGAAAGTGGAGTCTCTCTCTCTGCTTCTTGATCACCACGATATGACCTGCTTACCTCCACCACACTCTCTTGCCATGATGTTCAGCTTCACCTCAAGCCCCAAGAAATGGAACCAGCCTTCTCTGGATTAAGACCTCTGTAACCATGAGCCCTCAAATAAACTCTTCCTTATCTGCAATTATTCTGATCAGGTCCTTTAGTCACAGTAGTGAAAAAGCTGACTAAAACAGGTGCAAAACATAATCCTTAGAGTTAACAATATTATATTGTGTGTTGAAATGATTGGTTAAGTGGGTAGATCTTGAGTTAAGTATATCTACAGAAAGAAAATAATTAAATAAATAAAAGAAGATAATGCAAAATCCTTTGGAGGTGATCAGTGTATTTCTTACATTGGGTATGGTGATGGTTTCATTGGTGTATGTTCATACTCAACATCATCAAATTGTACACATTTAATATTGAAGTACCTTGTGTTATTAGTGTAAAGAGAGACATGGAGGTAATTACAGTAAAATAAACAGCCCGTATATAATCCTCAAATTATTTCAACAAGGGTTCAAATGCTACTCTATGGGAAAAGTGATATTCTTTTTAACAAATTGCTCTTCGATATCTGTGATTCCACTTTAAAGAGAATGGAGTTGCACCCTTACCATTATCAGAAATGAAAATTAATTAAAATGGATTAAAACCTTAAATATAAGAAATTCTAAAACTTTAAAAATCTTAGGAGAAAAAAGTGGGGAGTATCTTCCTAACCTTTTTTTTTAAATTGTAGATGGACAAAATAACTATTTTATTTATTTTTATATGGTACTGAGGATCGAACCCAGTGCCTCACATGTGCCAGGCAAGCATTCTACCACTGAGCTAAAACCCCAGCCCCATCATTACATTTTATTTGACAATATTTATTGGTTATGACACCAAAATCATACAATAATAAAACTAAGTAAATTAAATCCATTAAAGATTTATATTTCATTAATGAATTAATTCTTCTGACCAAAAATTTTTAGATAATACTAAAAATACTTGGTGAGACTGGACATGCTTGTTTTTTTTTTCCTGATCTTAGAGGGTCACTCAGTGTGATGTTGGGTATGAGTTTATCATATATAGCCTTTATTAGTTGAGGTATGATGTTAAAATACATAATTTATTCAGGGCTTTCATCATGAAGTGATATTGACTTTTCTCAAAGGCTTTTTCTGAAACTAATGAGATGATTATGTGATTTTTATCTTTGATTATTTTTATGCCAAGTATTACATTTATTGATTTGCCTATATTAAAACATTATTGCATCCTTGAAATGAAACCAAATTGATCATGGTGCATGAGCTTCTTGATGTCCTGTTGAATTTGATTTGTAAGTATTTCTGTTGAAAATATTTGCATCTGTGTTCACTAAGTGTATCAGTATTTAGTTTTATTTTCTGTTGTTTCATTGTCAGATTTTGGTAACAGAGTAATACTGGCCTTATAGAATGAATTTAAAATGGTTCCTTACTTTCATATTTTGTGGAATAGTTTGAGGAATACCAGTGCCATTTCTACTTTAAAAGGCTGTTCAAATTCAGCAATGAATACATCTGGTTCTGGGTTTCCATTGTTAGGGGACTTTATTACTGCTTCAGTCTCACTACATGTTGTCAATATATTTAGGTTATTTATATCTCTTATTTAAATTTTGGTACTTTATGAAATTCCAGTAATTTCTCAATTTCTTCTAGATTTTCCAATTTACTGATATATANATATATATATATATATATAATATTCCATAATGATCATTTGAATTTTTGTGGCATCTATTTTAATGTCTCCTTTTTCACCTCTAATTTTATATACTTGGGGTTCTCTCTCTTTCTTTTCCTGCCTCTTATGTTATGTAGCTGGAGTTTGTCAATTTTGTTTATCTTTTCAAAGAGCCAAATCTTTGTTTCATTGATCATTTTATTGTTATTTTAATCTTTAATTATTTCTTCCTTGATTATCTATTAATTCTTTCCTTCTTACAGTTGACTCCTGGTTTCTTTCTATTGTGATAGGGTGAAAAATTATTTTAACTTTTTGAATTTATTAAGATGTTTTGTGTGTTAATATATAGTCTATTTTTGGAAAAAAAATTTCTATGTGCTTATGAAAGTTTATTCTTCAGGCTTTTGATTTAGGTGTCTCTTAAGACAATTATAGTATGATTTTATTCTGATATTTTCTCTTGATTCTTTTGTCTGTATATTCTACATATTGGTCAAAATGGGGCATTAAAGTCATCTATTAATTTGTTGAGACATAATTCTCCATTTATTATGCTACTTTTGCTTTTATAAAATTATGTGCTCCAATTTTTGGTGAAGATATATTTACATTCATTATATCTTCTTGCTGGATTATTTCCTTTAGCAATATATAGGGAACTCTGTATAGTCTTGCAGATTTTGGTTTGTAGTCAATAAATCCAATATGAGTATAATTGCTGCTTTTTTTTATTCCATTTGATTGGGATATCACTCTCCATCCTTTCACTTTCAGTCTATGACTTTGCTAGTGAAGTGAGTTTTGTTTCTTGCAGAGAAAAAAAATAGGTGTTATTTTTTTTAATCTAGTCAGCCAATCTTTATTCCTTATTTGGAGAATTCAGACCATTTACATTCAGGGTTGTATTTTTGAAAGGTATGTACTTTTTCCTGTCATTCTGCTGATTTTTCTTATAGTTGTTTAGAGTGATTTATATTTGTTTCTTAAACATTTTTTCTGTATTCATAATGTTTGATTCCTATATCTTATTTCCATGTCTATTCTTCTAATGTGATTTGTTTTTGTGCTGTCATGATTATATTTAAACCTTTATTTCTCTTCTTGGTTCAGGATTCCCTTAAACTTGTTCTGAACAGCTGGTCTAGTTGTAATGAAATCCCTTACTTTATACTTCTCTTGGAAAACTTTTATTTTTTCTTCATTTCTGAAGGATACCATTTTTGTATATAGTAATCTTGATTGGCACTTAGTTTCTTTCAAAACTTGAAGTACATCGTTCCATGCCATCATTGCCTTCAGGTATTTTTTTCTCAGAAACCTGCTGTTAGGTTAATGGGTTGTCTTGAAATATGAATGGGCACTTTTTCTCTTGAAAATGTTAATGATTTTTCTTTATTCTCTACTTATGAAAAAATAACATTTTATGAAGAGGTTCTTTTCCATTTTTCTCTATTTTGTGTCCTAAATACCTTGTTGTATTTCCCAATATCAGAATAATCTTCTTTTACTATGTCTGTGAATGAATTTTCTATGCCCTCATCCCATTGATCTTCTCCTTCAGATATTATAAACATCAGACCTCTGAATTTTTAATGGTGTCTCACAGTCTTGAATGGTCTTTCCAGGTTTTCTTATTTTTTAAAAAATTTCCTTTGAATAAGATATTTTGGCAGACTGGTCTAAAAGTTCTGAAATCTTTTCTTCTACTTATCTAATCATTTTTGAAGTTTTCAACTGAGATTATTACATGACTTATTAAGTCTTTCATTTTCAAGATTTCTCTTTGAGTCTTTTAAAAAATTATCTCTCTTTATTGAATTTTTGTTCATATTCTACATCATTTTTCTTCCTTCATTCAACTTTTTATTTATATTCATTTAGATTTCATTGAACTTTTTGTATTTATTATTTTGTATATTTTTTCTGGTATTACACCCACTTTAATATCTTTGAAATATGTTAGTATGCCATTAGGAGATTTACAGGTAACATATTACCTTGTATTTTTTTTCATATTTTTTGTTTCTATGTTGTGATTTCTGATCCGGTTGACATGGATGCATCTTATAATTTTATGTGATGACCTTCTCTGTATGTCTCATTCTTTTCCCATTATGTCTTGGGATATCAGTTAGTTGTGTTGCAATATTTTTAACTCAATACAATAGTGTAATTTCTTTGTAGGTGGAGAAAAGTTTATTTGGGGTTCATGTTTGCAGAAGTTTCAGTCCATAGATGGCCATCTGCATTGTTTTGGGCTGGAGTTATGCAGAACATCATGGTGGAAGTGTGTGACAGAGGGATGCAGCTGGGGACATGGCACCAGGAAGGTGAGGGAGTCAGAGAGACAGAAAGAGAGAAAGGGGGGGTATCTTCACTCAACAAGGACAAAATATCTACTGCAAAGCCATTCTCCCATGATCCTACCTCCTCCATCCACACCCTACCTATCTACAGTAACCATCCAGATAATCCCTATCAGTTGATTAATTCACTAATTAGGTCAAGCCTTTCATAATCCAATCATCTTGACTCTAAACCTTCTTGCATTATCTCACACATAAGCTATGCATGGACACCTCTTATGTAAACCATAACAGTATTGATTGTGATTCATGGGATTGGGCATAAAATGCACTATATTGGAGCTGGAGATACACACTGTCTTTGCAAATCTTGTGACTAGGGACAGTCTGGGTTTTCAGGCAGATGTGGTGTAGGCATCAGAGTATGTAGGATATGCACTCTGTGGCTACACCTACTATGGGAGTAGCAGTCCCTATCAGGAGATGGGAATTTCCAGAGGCATGAATTAAAGAAGCTCTGGTACTTGAAAATGATGCTGATGTTGGTTGCTCCAGTCACATTGAAGTGCATGAATCTTTTTTCTCTGATTGGAGACAAGTGCAGATCTAGTTGCTTCACAGGGAGTGCATGGGCTGAAATCAGAATTTACCCTCTACAGAACCCAACTTTAATTTTATCAGTCCTGTGCAATCTGACAAGGTAAAGCTACAATCAGTAGAGTGAATCCTGAATCCCTGTAGACACAGTGTCAGTAACCTTTGTGTTTTTCATCTGTTCAGCTATGGTATGGATATCTTTCCAAGAATGAGACCTCAACCTCCTCCTAGCTGTGGCTCCCTGTATACATATTGACATCTCGTATCTTATGTCACCTCTTTTCTGTGAGTAGATGTATACCCTGGGTTTCAAGTGGGACTGGTTTTTGGCATAACTGGGATCTATTACTCTCAGCTGAACTGGGATTATGTCTCAGAAGCAAAGCCTCTGCCCAATGTGAACCCTTGTGTTCAATCCCTAGAACTAGAAAAACCACAACATAGTAACAGTTTAAATACACACACACACACACACACACACACACATAATTTAAAAATTAAAAACTCAAAAACAAAAATAAATAAAACATAAATATAAGAAAACGAAGATGTAAGTAAATAATAATAAACCACCCCCCCCAAAATGAGAAAGAATAAAAATTTAAGAAATAAAATCAAGGTTAAAAAAAATTAAAGACAGAATAAACAGAGAGAAAATGAGTCAAAAATTCTTTCTGGTGGGGGTAGGCATGTAGCTCAGTGGTAAATCTATTGTCCTAGCAGGCACAGGTCCTGGGTTCAATCCCCAGTGTAATGCCAGATTCGTGGGACCCCAGTAGACCTCCAGGAGCTGAATCTGATGCAATCACACAAGAGTCTTTATTGCAAGCTCAAGCCTGGACTCAGAACCATTTCCAACGCAGCGGTCCCGAGGAGTGAGTCCTGGTCCTTTGTTCAGTGAGATTTTATAGGTTTTTTGGGTTACTCTATGCATCACAACATCACACAGCAAATCATTTCACATCACGGGAAAATCAAACAACAACTCTTAACATTGATTAGCACATTCACTGGTGGGAACAGGTTGGGTAGGAGTGATTGGTTGGTAAAAGAGGGGAATTCGTTTGAACTAAACTACATGGTTTTCTAACATGTTATCTACCACAGAGACTACTGGGGGGTAATCTGGCATCCCAGGTATTTTCCCTGTCTCATGCTGATTGGTGGTTACTAGGGGGTTGCTATGGGTCCTTACCTAGCAACTGAGTCAGGGACACCTGGAGCAACAGATCTCTCCTGTTATTTGCAGACAAACAACTCAGCAGGGTGGGTATGTGCCTAGGAGCACTTGGTGGGTTTTTCCAAGGACAAGGGTCACACCCCCTCCCTTTGGACAGGCCTTGATGTAGAAGCTGTTTTCAAAAATGGAGTCACATCAGTTTCTCACCAGCACCCCCCACATAAATACTTCCAGGCTGAGGTGCTTGAAGACACACACAAGGGTGGATGGTGGTGATCTATGCAGATCTAAATTTCTCTCCAGGTTTTCTAGTGTTGAAATCCACCACCTGTGGACTGTCATGAGTTGCAGTTGCAGCTTATTGAAATGCTGTTCAGCTCTAGCCAAGTGAGTTAGGGCAGAATTCAGTTTATGCCAGACATTTCTTCCTAAAAAAGTAAGGGCAGGTGTATATTCCCCTGTGTATATTTGCTCCAGAGGTTTTTGGTCCACGTGCATGGGATGTGGCAAATGTTGGGTGTGCAACAGGGAGCCCTTCCTCACCAGACTTGGGTGGTGTTCAGATTGTACATCTTTGGATGTTTTTATTTGGCCTATCCTGGAGCATGGCGACTTCCAAGGCAATCCCAGATAATCTAAGGGTGGGGGCGGGGAAATGCAGGGAACAATTCAGCAATCAAACCACCAAATTCTGTGATAGAGTGTTTACAGGAACCCAGCAATCTGCTACCCTTAATCCTGGAACTTTCAGACTTGGTGTGAAATCACATGTATTTGATGTTATTACAAGTGAAAAAAGGCAAGTTTACCAAACTGCTTATTCCAGTATAACTGCCTTCCTTTCATCTCTGTTTTGCAGTCTGTAATTTCTTCTGTATATAACTCTCGTAGGTTGGTGTCAGAGACATTTCCTCAAGCTAGTACAGTCTTGTATGGTTGCTGCCTGCCCAGTCAATGCTGTAGGATTGAAGGATACCCTATGTGATTAAGCCTTGTTTTCTGATTCCCAGAGCCTCATACAACAAGACCCTTCTCAAGATGGTTCTGGCTATAGCCCTCTGAGAATTTGCTTAGAGATAAAATGAATTTCTTCTTTAATCCTATTTATGTACACTAACATCTCTTATTTAAGCTCACTGTCTGTAGGGTGAAACCCATGCTAAGCTAGGTCTGTTTCTCTTTCACTTTTTCTCCCTTGGAGAGGAGAGATTCCTTCCCCCCAAATATGCTTGGTGTCATGTACTAGGATATTTTGCTTCTTTTTCTTGTTATTTTTCCTTGTCTTCAAATTTCACCAGGATTCACTTTCTCAACTTAATTTCTGGTGTTCCTTTATGGCAGTTCATCTCCATATGCCATTACACACCTATTGCTCCTTCCAGAGGGAGTAGTTTAGGGCTGGGTACCTCTGTTCTGGCATCTTCTTGTAAACTAAACAGGGGCTAGAGAGTCAATGGAAGGAATCAATCATACAATAGCGGAGGTAAAGTCACCTGGAGGAGTTTATCCAAGGAAGTTTTGATGTTGTTGTTGTTTTTTGAACCAGGAATTAAACCTAGTGGTGCCTAACCATCAAGACACATTCCCAGCACTTTTTAATTTTTTAAATTTGAGACAGAGTCTCCCTAAGTTGCTTAGAGCTGTGCTAAATTGCTGAGGCTGGCTTTTAACTTGTGATCTTCCTGCCTTATCCTCCTGAGCCATCAGGATTACAGGGATGCACCACTGCACCCAGCTTGTTTTATTTTTTAAGAAAACAGACACTATAATATGTTTCATGTTTACAGGTGACTGATTATTGTAGAGGAGTGAAGATGTGAGGTTATCAAAGTTTTTTTTTTCTTTTCTTTTTTTATAACTTTATTTTATTTATTTATTTTATGTAGTGCTGAGGATGGAGCCCGGGTCTTACACATGTGAGGCAAGTGGTCTACCACTGAGCCATACCCCCAGCCCCCTAAATTTTTTCCTTAAAGGGAAAGATTCATTAAATATATGAGAGGAAATTATTATGACTATAAAGATGAAAGCAAATATACAGAAACATAGTGCATACATTGTTATAATATTGTTCTAAGCATTTTACAGAACTTAATTACTTAACCTCTATAACTCTATCTAGAAAGTGCTAATATTAAGTGGATACAGTGATGAATGCCTCTAATCCCAGCTGCTCAGGAGACAGAAGCAGGAGGATTGCAAGTATGAGGCCAGCTTCAGCAACTTAGTGAAGCCCTAAGCAACTCAGTGAGATCCTGTCTATAAATACAAAAAAGGGCTGGGGATGTAGTTCAGTGGTAAAAGCTCCCAAGGGTTCAATTCCTGGTAACAGATATAAAAAAGTGCTAGTATTATCTCTATTATATAGATGAAGAAACTGAGGAAGATAAAGGTTAAGCAATCCATCAAATATGGCACAAATGGGAATTGGTAGAGTTGTCATGAAGGAAGTGATGGGTTTGTATGTAAAGTTTCACTTTTGATATTGCAAAAATGACAGACTCTTATGCCTTCTTTTAAATATAGCATCTTTGCTGGTAATAAAGTAATAAGTGGAAATATTAGACATTTTAAGATAACACATTTTTAAATAGTGATCTTAGTGAGAACACATGCTTAGTAGTAGCATGGGATGAATCTCTTGGCCTAATTAAGAAGTTATTTGAAGGTTATGGCTATGAATTGAAAATAAATCCAATCTGTTTATGTGGCATTCAATCTTGAATGTGCTGTAGAATAAGCTGAATTATCAGGTGACCTCTAAGTCTCCACAAAGTTCAAATAAATAAAGTGAATAAGAAATGTTTTAGAGTATATAAAACATAAAACATACAATATCCTGGGGCTGGGGCCATGGCTCAGTGGCAGAGTGCTTGCCTAGCATGTGTGAGGCACTAGGTTTGATTCTCAGCACCACATAAAAATAAATAAATTAAAGTTATCGTTTCCATCGAAAACTAATATATATATATATATATATATATATATATATATATATATATATATATATTTAAAAACATACAATA
>NW_026000305.1:1037632-1043189 GCF_001458135.2 Marmota marmota marmota | reverse complement strand
TATATATATATATATATATATATATATATATATATATATACTTTTTCCAAAACTATACAGTGAGAACACATACACACATATACATCCATACCTACACCCACATGAACATGCACACATACACACAAACATACATAATCATGCAGAAAGAAAAATTTTGCAAAAATGAGATAAAATAAAATAAAATTAAAAAAATAAAAAGAGTAAAAAATGATGGGGAGAATAGGAAAATCATGATAAAACCCTTAAAACATTTTTAGTTTTTTGAAGGACACAATACCTTTATTTCATTTATTTATTTATTTATTTAGTGCTGTGAATTGAACCCAGTGCTTCACAGATGCTAAGCAAGTGCAGTATTACTAACCACAATATCAGGCCCAATAAAACTTCTTAATGAGAAATAAAGGGCTTCTTTCTGCTGAAGTGGTCAAACCTGTTGGCAAGGATTGATTTTCTTTATTTGTTCTTAATTTTAGACTCTAACATTTGGGTCAAGGATTGGGCATTGTTAAACCCAATGTTTCTGTGTTCCTCACCAAGTTGCCAGTTATTATGGCTAGGAGCTCTCAGCTTCCTGTCTCCCAGCATAGATTGACTAGACAGGGGTGTGCTTACAAGTGTTGTACTCCCATGGCATGGTTGGTGTGGAGTTCTAAGTTGAAATTCACAGCAGTTGGGATTTAGTCTTGGCTGTCTTTTGGAAATCTGTTAGTTGGTATATGTGATTTGATCCATACCCCTTGTTTCTGGGGAGATGCTGATCTCTGCTGAATTTCTTGGTCTCAGGGGTCTTCAATAAATTTCCCTTCATTAACCAACATAGATATAAATTACCCATGATAAGACCTGGAGTTCAGAGGCTCCTAAATGATCATTGTTGGTGTATTCCCAATAGCTCTTATGGGAAGCCAGCAACAGAGGGAGCACTCTCTCCTCTGTATCCTGAGGATGGATAACATTAGGTGTGCAATTCTCTTTTCTCCTGTTTGAGTAACACTGGGCCAGGCACACTCTAGAGACCACAGGAATTTACTGCTAGGTGAGACTGGCACTTTCCTTTATGAGTTCCCAATCCCCAGCCTCTACTCAGTGATTTTTCTCTACAGCAACCCTGGTTTCTGCTGAATTATCCTCTCAACTTGGGTAGATTTTCAATCAACAAATTTCCACCATCTCTGGCTCCATTAAGATCAGTCTCCCTCTCTGTTTCACAATTCAAAATACATTTAGCTCATTTCAAAGAATTCCCATAGTCTTAATATTTTCAGCATTACCCAAAAGTTTAAGTCCAAAGTCTCCTCTGAGACTCAAAGCAAACTCTCAGCTCTTTTCCCCTGTAAAAATTAAATGCAAATTACATATATGCAATGTACAATGGAGTAGAGTAAACATTTTATTTCCATATGGGAGAAAAGGAGACATAGAAAGAAGGGATGAAATCAAAGCAAGACCAAATTCAAGCTGGGCAAAAAAAAATTTGGATCTCCACATCCAACATCTGGGTCACATGCATTATAATATTCTCTCCCAAGTCTTTATCCTTAAGACTTTATTGTTTGCAGCACAATGACCTCTTTCTTGCCCTGTTTCTGTCCACTTCTCACAGATTTTCCTTAGCAGACTTTCTGTGGTACTCTCATCTCTTAAACTCAAGTGTTTCCACTGCAGCTTTGATTTTCTTCTTGCATATTCATGCACCACTTTCTCAGGGTCAACCCCCAAGGATTCTGACCCTGCTACATTTTGCCTTGCCTCCTAAGTCTTCCTTTGAAATCTTGGCAAAAGCCTTCATGACACCCTAAATTCACCATCCTGTGTTCTTACAGAACCAGCTGCCAAGGTAGGCCACCTTCTGGTTGCTGCCAAGGTAGGCAACTTTCTTGAGCAGTAGCCTAGCCTCCTGGGATTACAGCTGGAACAGCATCTGAGTACCTGTGTGACTGAGCATGATAAAACAACTTCTTACAGGTAGGTAAAACCTACTTACACAAGCCCCTCTGTATAAGTAGGGTACCCCCATTGTCTCTTCTCAAAGGAATTTTTATTTATTTATTTATTACAGGAATTGAACCCAGGGGCACTCAGCCACTGAATCACATTCTCATCCCTATTTTGCATTTTATTTAGAGACAGAGTCTCACTGAGTTGCTTAGCACCTCACTATCACTGAGGCTGGGTTTGAACTCACGATCTTCCTGTCTCAGTCACCCGAGCTGCTGGGATTACAGGTGTGCACAACCATGCCTAGCAGGAATTTTTATTTTTATACTCTTCAGCCTGAGGTGGTTATGATCTTGCCAATTCCTGAGATGCCCTCAAGAAATATTTTCTATTTTCTCAGGGGAAAATATTTAACATCACTTTAGTGGATATAATGTCTTTATCTACCACATCTTGTTTGGCCCCAGTCTTACTGGCAGATTTTTGTCAAAATTGCAAGTTTTCAAGTCTTTCTGCTCTGCTTTCTGATCCTTATTATCACAGGATATCTGTTTATTGCATTGGTTTTCAGTAAAAATAATAGCTTATGTTTATACCATGTACTTTTTATTAACAGTAAAATCAAATTGAATATCTCAGTAATGCTCCAAAAATGTACTGCTATAATCATTAGAAACCAGTGAAATGAAAGTGAATAAATTGAAGCCAGTATTATATTATAATTGCTATATAATAATTTTATTTTATACATGTACTTTGGAATAGATATATAATTATTATAGTTAAATTCAACTTGAAAACTTGTTTTGAAATAATAAAAAATAACAAGGTGAACTGTATTAAAGCATAGTGAAGCTCATATGATAAATGAATACTGTGCAAACCTTCTATCTCATCCATAAAAATCCAGGTTAATACTGAGTACCAACAACAAAATAACATGCTATCCTCTTAAGTTTAAATAAGCTCTGAATGTTTAAATTTCTATGTGTTCTATAATTGCTTCCTTTGCATAGTTCAAAAGAAGAAAAATACATGTAGTGACTTTATGGAATCAGTCTCTCCCTATCTATCTATCTATCTATCTATCTATAATCTATTTATCTATATCTATCTATCATCTATCTATCTATCTATCTATCTATCTATCTATCTATCTATCTATCTATATCCAAGGATTGAATACATGGAAACTTAGCTACTGAGTCTCATCCCCAGCCATTTTTACTTTTTGTTTAGAAAAGAGTCTCATTAAGTTGCTAAGGCTACATTGCTGAGGCTGGTCTTGTCCTTGTAATCCTCCTGCTATGGCCTCCTATGAAATTGAATTACAGATGTGCACAAAATTTTGAGTATGATCAAAAAGATCTTGGGTTTTTATATTCATAATTATGTTCTAAATGAACAATTACACACAATTTGCTTACTAAATTTAAGGAAAATTATAGACTATTAGTTCAGTTTTCCAGACAATTATTGATTATTCTTAAATCATAACTGTTTGTAATTTTTTAAATAATGGCCAATTTTTAAATCCCCCTTTCCTTCAGAATGCAAATACTTTTTTATAATTGAGATACCTATTCTCATTTTCCCTTTAATCTATAAAATCCAGAGAGATGTATAAATTTTCTTGAAGTCTTTAACTGAAGAAAATGAATAACTGTTATTTTTTAACATTTTCTTCAGTTAAAGCCTTCAAGAGTCTAATGACAATGTGATGAAAGCTTTACATTTTCTTCAAGGAAGATAAAGGTGACATAGAAAATGTTGAAAAGGGGTCTACAATCAATTCAAAATCCTTGATTAAACAATGGTATATGAGGAGCAAAGGCCTACTTTAGTTGCCATTCACTTCCTTCTTTCTGGAATATTGGAAACAGAGCAATAGACACAAGCACCATTTCTTGCTACTTTCCTGAACCCCTCTGTTTTAGTCAGCTTTTTCTTTGCTGTAACCAAAAGAACTAACAAGAGCAATTTTAAAGGAGGAAAATCTTATTTGGGGCCCACAGTTTAAGGGGTCTCAGTACATAGATGACAAAATCCATTGCTCTGGGCCAGTGGTGGAGAAGAATATCATGGCTGAAGGACATGGCAGAGGAAAGCAGCTCAGTATATCATGTCAGGAAGCAGAGAGAGAGACATACAGCTCCACTCTCCAGTGATAAAACATACATCCCAAATGCACGCCCCCAATGATCCACCTCTTCCTGCCACTTGCTACTTGCATACATTTACCACCCATTTAGTTAATCTCTATCAGGAGATGAATGCACTGATTCAGTTAAAGCTCTCATAATCCAGTCATTTCACCTCTAGATTTCTTTCATTGTCTCATAAATGAGCTTTTGGTGAATACCTCGTATGTGAACCATAATACTTCTTTTTAGCCTCCATAACCATTACTAATTTACCAACTCAGATTCTGAGCACTAGTCACAGTTTTTGTGAATACAATTGTGTCCACTTTCTTTGATTTAAAATTATCATGAGTTGCATTAGATTGAAACTTTAAATTGTACTCTATTAATATTTATAATTTGTATGTATGTTTTAAAGTTCCATTTAAAAATAAACATTTAAAATTTAAAAATGTAACATAAGACCTAAAAGTGCAAAACTACTAAAACAAAACATGGAAAAATTTATTGAAATTGGTCTATACAATGACTGTTTGGATATGATCCTAAAAGAACAGAAAACAAAAAGAAAAAGAGACTAATGAGCCAATTTACATTAGCAACATTGATAACATTTAAAATAGCAACAAAATATTTATGAATAAACTAAAGAAATGAAGATCTTGTAACTAAAAATTATAAAACATTTATGTAAAAACTTAAAAAAAATAAGTGAATTCACAGAAGCAGTCATGTGAGACTGTATCAAACTGAAAAACTTCTGTACAACAAAGGAAACAACAATGTGAAAAAATAAAACAGACAGGGAGAAATATTTTCAAACCATATATGGAATGATATGGAATGCAATTAATATACAAATCATCTAAAGAAATAAAAACATTCATTATCAAAAGAGTCTATTTAAAAATAGGCAAAGGGTTAAATTGACATTTGTACCCAAAAAACAGAAATAACCTATAAGTATACAAAAAGGTGCTCAATACAACTAATTATCAATGAAATGAAAGTTAAAACCACAATGAAATATCAGCACATATCTTTAGAATATCTGTATTCCAAAAGAGAACAAGATAAAATTTATTTGTGAGGATGTGGAGGAAAGAGAACATTTGTGCATTGTTGTGGAAGATGTCAGTTGACAGAACCATTTCAGAAAACAGTATGAAGGTTCCTAGAAAATTAAAAATAGAAGAACTAGGGCTGGGGTTGTAGCTCAGTTGTAGAGCACTTGTTTTGCACGTGTAAGTTACTTGATTCAATCATCAGCACCACATAGAAACACAAATAAACAAATAAACAAACAAACAAATAAACAAATAAAATAACTACATGTTTCAGCAATCCTACTTTTGGATTGTAGCCAAAGGAAATGATATCAATATGTCACTCCTATATTGACACATTAGTCACAAGAGTCAAGATATGGAGACAACCTAAGTGTTCATCAGTAGATGAGGAGATATGTGACA
>NW_026000305.1:1005321-1037607 GCF_001458135.2 Marmota marmota marmota | reverse complement strand
GAAGTGGGTGAACTCAGAGAGTATTATCCTAAGTAGAATAAGCCAGACACAAAAAGAAAATAGTGTATAAGATGACTTTTGGTTGTAACTTAAAATACTCAAATTCATAGAAATATAGAGAATAATGTTAGTTTGTTGGAGATTTGATACAGGGAAAATGAGAGATTTAGGTTAAGGTTACAACTTGTTAGTTATGCAAGATGAATAAATTCTGGGAATCTAATATATAGCAAGGTGATTGGATAATGATATTATTTGTATATCTAAAATTTCTTAAGAGGGTGATTATTAAACATTACCATTAAAAAATAAAAATTATAAAAGGAAACGATATGTATGTGAAATTTTGAATATTTTACCTAGTTTTATTTAAGGGATTTTTAAAAATATTGAGCTAAGCACCTGCTAGGAAGCATAACTTTTCCTAATCTAGAATCTTATCCCAGAAATGAAGATTTAACAAGAATTTTAGTAGTGACAATCAGAGCTTTAGTAATTTGGTTATGATCATAATGGCTTCTTTATAATTTGGTCTTGAGTTAGCTTTCATGAGAATTAGCATACACCAAGATCACAACTCTCTAGGACAGCAGTCAGAAACAGAAATAAATAGAGTACTTACAGCTCCCAGAATGGTGAGACTTCCTGATGATCTAATGGGGGCCAATGGATATGGAAGAAACATTATTTAATTGTAGAAGAGGGTAGAATAAATTCTGAAATAGGATTAGGCAAATTGGTTCACAAAAACATGGAGGCACAGAAGTCCTAGTAAACACTATTTGCAACCTGGAGAAGCAGAGAAACCAGAGAAGTTGGTGGCAGATTTCATTCCAAGTCCCAAGGCTTGAGAACATGGAAGCTGATGGTGTTACTCTCTCTAGCCAAAATTCTGAAAAAGTGAAAGTTATTAGTGGAATTCTCAGAGACTGAATGTTTTAGAACCTGAATTTTACTATTCAATGGTCAAAAAAAAAAAAAAACACAAACAAAAAAAAAAACAAGTGCATCCCCAGTATAAGAGAGAGTAGGTTATTGTGATTTAGATAATATAATTTTCTTCCTGAATATCAACAACTATATGAAGTCTTGTTAGATCTGTAAACTGCCAATGAATCATACAAGAAGACAATATTTTTTCTTAATCTCCAAAATGGACACTCAGAAAATTTAATGTAAAATAATCTTATTCATACATATTATAAAGCAATAATAAATGTACAGAACCCATATGATTGAATTGACTAAATGCTACTGAAGAAGAGTAAAGTTGAGATGTGGATTCATTACATATTGCACACTTTATAAGATTAAATATTATAAATATTTCATTTTTATGAAGTTAATTTACAATTTTAAAGTATAGATTAATATGTTAAAAATTTAAGCAAAATCCATTCAAAAGTTTGTCAATTATTGCCAATATTTTCAGTAGCCTCTTAATTTGTCATGGTTTCTACCTTTCCTTGTTACAGATTGTTCTCAGCACAGCTATCACAAAATTCAGTTGACATAAAATTCAGATTACATTTATCTTTTTTGTAAAATTACACAATTATTTCCCATCACTGAGTAAAATTCAAAATCTAAAAAATGGCCTACAGTTTTGTATGTGTTCTGACTTTTCACACTATGCCTCTAGCTTCTACTCCCTTGTCACCATCCCTCTATATACCACCTAAATATTTTTGCTATTTCTCAGACACACCAGGTATATCTATATCTGTGCTTTTTGTTTCCACTTCCTGAATATACTTTTCTCACTTATATGCTTTGTTTACTTTGGCATTTCACACAGGTTTTTGGTTCAAATCTCAAATCCTCAGTTTGTCTTACTCTGAATACCTAATACCTAATTTAAAATTGCAATCTGCAATATCAAAGATGACACTCTGTATTTTCCTACACTGATTGATATTTACATTATTTTTGAAAACTGACTTTATTGGTGTGTTATGATTGTACATATTAGTGAGATTTACCTTAAGATAATCCTACATACACATAACATAATTTGTTCAATTTTATTCTTCCTCTTTCCCTTCATTAATTCCTCCTGCTGATAAACTTCCTGTACTCTAAAGGTCTCCCTACTATTTTTTTTAATTGGTACATTATAATTATTCATGACAATAAGAGTCATTGTGATATAACCATACATTCATAGCATAATTTGGTCAACTTTATTTCCCAGTACTTCCTGTTTTGTTCAGCTATGCCCCACCATTTCTGTACTCTATAGGCTGCTGAGTACAGATCACATTTTTTTTCCTATCTAACTTCCACATATGAGACAAAATATTTGACCATTCAACTTTTGAGTCTGGCTTATTACACAATATGACTCAGCTATTCTACTCTTTAGTTTTAACCCAAAATAAATTCAGCATACTATAGTAATACATGGGTATCATTGTTTACAGCAACACATCTTACAATATCCAAGTTATGGAATCAGTTTAGGTATATCACTTTTCCTGAAACCTCTGCACATTTTGTAGAGATACCCTCTGCTTTGGGAAAGAGAGGCACATACTAAAAGGACTTTGCTTTGGACACCAATGCTAGGCCTGTCTGGTAAATATCAGAAAAAATGCAGGTAACCATGACTGTAGACTCCAGGTCAAGTCTCTATGTTGGATTCAATTTCCCATCTGTACCAATACAGGGCTAACTTTCATGGCCCGAAACTCCAGGAACCCCACAGCTGCAGGCCAGCTTGACGGGCCCTGGGATTCAGACTGTCCATAATGCCAGGCTGGCTCCAGTACCCTTGGGCTACTGACCTTCTATGATATCAAGTAAACTTCAGTGACACCAGGCTTTGAGTCTGCCTAAGTGCTAGCACACACAGAGACATATGAATTGCTCCATCTGTAGCTCAGTCTCTGTATCCTGGTGTAACAGAGATCCACTTCACCTTTTCAATGTAGCTCAGAGGCTTGTTTTTCAAAGGACATACTTTTATTTTCCTGTACTCCCTCCTCTTTCCATAACCTGGGAGCAGGAAACAAGATTACTTTTAGTAATCTGTGCTCCACCGGAAGATGTCTGCCAGAGGATCTAGGAAGTGAACTTCTCCCAAATTAACAAGTGAATCCTAACACACCATCAGGGTGCCCTGGGACCCTCTTTCAGGGCATACCTGGTGTTATAGGCAAAGCTAAAATTTTCCACTGCCTCCCAGCCTCTTCTGAGAAAGGGGAGTGTTCTCCTCTAAGCTCACTATCCTCCAACTTATGTGAAAAAAAGATTGTCCTCCTTGAAGTCCACTGTTATCTGTACCTTCTGGAGCTGTTGAGCCCTGACCTTGTTATCTTGCTTAAATATTTGTGCTGTGGTTTTTACCTGCATAAGTTGTTCTCTACCTCTGCTTGGAGTCAAAGTATATAGGGACCCAGTCTCTGGCTTTGGCCTGCTGGATGGTGAACAAACTCCTTCTTCTTGCTGTCCAGACATGGTGGCCATTGACTTGGGAATCTCATCTCAGAACTGGTATTTAGCCTTTGAAGAGCTTCTTTAAAAGCCCTCTGTTTTCCCAGATGTGCAGAATCGCAGCCTCTGGGACAGGAGTCCCCTATGTTTCTATTGCTAGACACATTAAAGTAAAGAAGGAGAGAGAAAACTCAAATTACTAAAATTCATGATGAAAAAAAGGAAACATCAGACATCACTGAAATACAGAAGATAATTACAAATTTTTTTTCAAAATTTATACTCCAATAAAATAGAAAATATCAAAGACATCAACAAATTTCTAGAGTCATATAATCTACCCAAACTGAATCAGGAGGATATACACAATTTAAACAAATCAATTTCAAGCAATGAAATAAAAGATGCCATCAAAAGCCTACCTAGAAAAGCCCAGGACCAGATGAATTCACAGCTGAATTCTACAAGACCTTCAAAGAAAAACTAATATTAATACTCCTTAAATTATTCTGTGAAATAAAAAAAAGAGGGAATCCTTTGAAACTGATTCTATGAGGCCAGGATCACCCTGATACCAAACCAAAGACACATCAAGGAAAGGAACTTTAGACAAATATTCTTGATGAACATAGATGTAAAAAATTCTCAATAAAAGTCGGGCAAATCACATACAAAAATATATTTAAAATATAGTAGGGGGCTGGGGATCTGGCTCAAGCGGTAGCGTGCTCACCTGGCAAGTGCGGGGTGCTGGGTTCGATCTTCAGCACCATATTAAAAAAAAATAAAGATGTTGTGTCCACCGAAAATTAAAAAATAAATATTAAAAAATTCTCTATCTCTTTCTCTCTCTCTCTCTCTCTCTCTCTCTCTCTCTCTCTCTCTTAAAAAAAGATAGTAGGGGGCTGGGAATATAGCTCAGTTGGTAGAGCTTGCCTCACATGTACAAGGACTTAGATTCAATCTCCAGCACCACAAAAAAATAATAATAATAAGGAAGGAAAGAAAAGATGGTGCACCACAATCAAGTGGGGTTCATCCCAGGGATGCAAGATAAGGAAATCAATAAATTCAATTCATCATATTAATAAACTTAAAGATGATCATCTCACTAGATACAGAAAAAGCATTCAGTGAAATATGGCACCCTTCATGTTCAAAACACTAGAAAAACAAGGGATAATAGGAACATATCTCAACATTGTAAAAGCTATCTATGCTAAGCCCTAGGCCAACATCATCTAAATGGAGAACAATTGAAAACATTCCCCATAAAAACTGAAACAAGACAGGGATGCCCTCTTTCACCAGTTCTATTTAACGTAGTCCTTGAAACTATAGCCAGAGCAATTAGACAGATAAAAGAAAGTAAGGGATATAAATAGCAAAAGAAGAACTCAAACTTTCACTATTTGCTGATACAGAGGATCCCAAAAAAGTCCAATAGAAAAATCCTAGGACTAATAAATGAATTCAGAAAATTAGCAGGATATAAACCAACACAAATAAAAAAATTGCATTTCTGTACATCAGTGATAAATCCTCTGAATGAGAAATTAGGAAACCTACACCATTTACAATAGCCTCGAAAAAAAAAAAAGAAAAAGAAACACAAACAAACAACAACAAAACCCTTGGGAATCAACCTATAAAAGAAGTTAAAGATTTCTGCAATGAAAACTACAGAACCCTAAAGAAAGAATTTAAAGAAGACCTTAAATGATGCAAATATTTTCTTTGTTCTTTGATAGGCAGAATTAATATTGTCAAAATGACCATACTACCCAAAGCACAGATCTAATGCAATTCCAATCAATATCCCAATGACAGTCCTAATAAAAATAGAAAAAAAAATCATGAAATTCATTTGGAGAAATAAAAGACCTAGAATAGCCAAAGCAATCCTTAGAAAAAATAGTGAAGCAAAAGGCATCACAATACCAGAACTTGTTTGAGGTGGCTAAGGGAACAAATCACCAGGCAACTCCCCTGCAGGTGTGATTAAAAACACCAATCAGGTGCCTAAAGAACCATCTGTCCATCATTGTGGTCTCCTGACCAACCCTGGATCTCAGCAAGCTCTCCCTATCAACCCCAGTAGGACAAGGGACTCTTAAAACCTCCCTTTACTGTCCCAAGCCCTCCCTTTCTGCCCTAAACCCAATAAAAATTCCAATCTGACTGAGCCCGCAAGTGATTCCCCAGACCCACCTTGTTGGAGTGGAGGGTCTCCCCCTGGGAGTGAATCTCAATAAAGCCTTGTTCAGCAGCTTCTAATCTGCCTCCTTCTGGTCACTGGTGTCTGATCTTACACTGACTTTCTTAACAAGACTCCAAAAAGGCAAGAAATAAAATCAAGAATCAATAAATGGGGGCCAGGGTTGTGGCTCAGTGGCAGAGCACGCATATGTGAGGCACTGCGTTCGATCCCCAGCATCACATAAAAAATAAATAAATAAATAAATAAAAACAAATAAAATAAAGGTGTTGTGTTCATCTACAACTAAAAAAAACAAAAAACAAAACAAAACAAAATAAAAAAACAATGAGGTGAAGAGAGAGCCTACACTTTGGGAGCAAATGTTTGCCACACACACATCAGATACAGCACTAATCTCCAGGATGTATAAAGAACTGAAAAAAAAAACTTAATACCAAAGAACCTAATAAATAAATGGGCAAAGGAAATGAGCAGACACTTCACAGAAGAAGATATACAATTGATCAACAAATGTATATAAAAAATGTTCAACATCTCTAGCAATAGCGAAATGCAAATCAAAAGTACTCTAATACTCCAGTAACCATGGCAATTATCAAGAATTCAAGCAACAATAAGTGCTGGCAAGGATGTGGGGAAAGAGGTACACTGATTAATTTCTGTTGGGATTGGAAAATGGTGCAACCACTTGAAAAGCAGTATGGAGATTCCTTAGAAAATTTGGAATGGAACCATCATTTGACCCAGCTATCCCAGTTCTCGGTCTATATCCAAAGAACATAAAATCAGCATACAACTGTGATGCAGCCATCTCAATGTTTATAGCAGCACTATTCTCAATAGCTAATCTATGGAACCAACCTCGATGCCTTTCAATGGATAAATGGATTAACAAACTGTGGTATATAGACACAATAGACTAATATGCAGTCTTAAAGAAGAATGAAATTATGGCATTTACAGGTAAATGGGTGGAGTTGGAGAATATTATGCTAAGTGAAGTAAGCTAATGCCAAAAAAAAAAAGGCTGAATGTTTTCACTGGTAAGTGGTTGCTTATCCATAATAAGAGGGGCAAGGGAAGAATTGAGGAACATTTTATTGGGCAGAGGGCAGGAGGGGAGGGAAAGGGTGTGTGTGTGTGGGATGAAGATGGTGGAATGAGACGGACATAATTACCTTGAGTACAGGTATGATTGCCCGAATTGTGTGACTCTACATCATGTGCAAGAGAAATGAATATTTGTGCTCTATTTTTTTAATTAGTTATAGATTGACACAATATCTTTATTTTCTTTATTTATATGGTGCCGAGGATCAAACCCAGTGCCCCATGCATGTGAGGCAAGTGCTGTACCACTGAGCCACAACCTTAGCCCTTATGCTCCATTTTTGTGAAAAAACACAAACAAAACAAAACAAAAAAAACATCTGTTTTTCCTGATGGGCAGAATCTCAGCCTCTGGGACAGGAGTCCCCTATGTTTCTTTTTTGCTAGCTGTAAAACATAAAGGGTTTATGAGATCAGGAACTACAGAACAAGAATGAGATATCAAAAGAAAGTTTATTGGGGGTGCTCATGGGTGAAGTTCACAGGTCTGCAAATGGGTGATGGCTGGGGAAATCAGGGAGCCGGGGAGGCAAGAACAATGCCAATAAGGGAAGCCTAAGGTAGGAGGGCCTAGGCCATCTAAATTGCAGCTACTGATAGCAGTTTGGCTGAGCGGAGTTTAAGGGAATTGTGTCTGTCAAAGGTTGGTCAGGGCTGATGTGAGTTGACAGGGCGATTGCTTCAGCTGGTGGGAACCTGTGGTGGTTGGGGTCCATTGCCATGTCATCTTCTGATTGGCTATTCCAGGTCTCCTTAGCCAGGTGGAAAATCCCGGCCCACAGCTGCCATGAAATGGAAGGGGGAAGGTAAGGCTGCTGCCACAACACTAGCAAAGTAATAAAACTTCTTTTTTTTCCATTTTATCCAAACCATGTCCTTGTTATTGAATTGGCATGAGGGACAAGAACCAATATTTTGGTTACACTTGATTTTGGATCATTGCAACACTATCTTAACTTTAGATATAGAACACTCACTTTAGATATAGAAGTTCTGGGCTTCAGGGATATCTTACTATTATCTCAGACACTGTAACCCAGAACTTTCATCCAGCTTTAACACTGCCTTTGGAGGCTACAGGCTTTGGGCTTGTTGCAGGAACAAGAAGATGTGGTGAGCCGCTTCTGCCGTTTCTGCAGACTATGGTCGCCATTACAAGATGGCGCTGGCTCCGCTGTGGTCTGTGACAAACAACTCCTTATTTGGGAGAGTTGGCACATGATTTTTCACCACCCTATGAGAAAGCTCCACGTGGCAGCTTTGCATTGGGGCTTGAGATGCTTTATTAAGGCTGGGAGGGGCATCCGAGAGGTAGAAGAAGAAATATCAAGGGCCTGAATAAACTGCTGAAAGAAGATTCCTGAGTTGCGTCTTCCTTGCAGGCAAGGGGTCGTGACAAGTGGTGCCGAAACCCGGGAACCAGAACTTTCAGCAGTCAGGGGTGGTGCACCGGTTAGTCCCAGGTAAGTGGGATCCGCGACCAAAGTGGGGCAGCTCCTCTGTAAAGAAAGAGAGAGCATTACATTTTATTGCAGCTGCATTGTGTACTTTCGCTTCCACTTTCGCTTTTGTTTTCTGTGTTTCTTTTGTTGTGTCATTTTGCTTTTGTTTTTTGTGCTTCTTTTGTTGTTGTGTCATGGGTGCCGCACCTTCCAGTCCGCTTCTTCTGGCCCTAGATGGCCTGTTACGTTCTAAGGGTCTGGAAGTGAAACATAGTACTTTACAGAGATTTTTACAGAAGGTAGATATCGCTGCACCGTGGTTTGCATTTTCGGGCAGCCTTACTGTACCTAGTTGGGATAAATTAGGCAAAGATCTTGACTTTGCTTCTGAGCAGGGCATATTAGAGGGTGGGGTGATACCCCTTTGGAAAATGGTCCGTAGTTGCCTTACAGATGGCAGATGTCAGGAAGCACTTACTAAAGGACAGGAAGTTCTAGAGCAATTACATGAGGAGAAATCGGAGACGGCAGGAAGTGAGGTATCTCAGAAGGATGGGAGTGTGCGGAGAGTGAAACAGGGGAGGAGACGATTGTATCCAGATCTCAGTATGCTGCGCACACCCCCATGTGAAAGTGGGTCAGAGGAAGAGGAGGATGAGGAGGAAGAGCTCGGGAGGCTGTCTCGTCAGCTAGAGAGTTTAGCTATAGGAGAAGGGAACAGAAATAAACAGGGGCTCAAGAAAAGCGATCCCCCGGATCCACCGCCGTATGGTGGAGGTGTTTCGGGGCGGGCTTTCCATGCCCAAACATGGAGGGCTGTTAACGCTGAGATGGGTCTTGCTTATCCAGTTTTTCAGGATGACAATAGGGGAAGATTCCATGAACCCTTAGATTTTAAAATTGTGAAGACCCTGGCGGAGTCTGTGCGCACTTATGGGGTGGATGCCGCCTTCACACTAACTCAGGTGGAGAGTCTGTCTAGATACTGCATGACTCCCTCTGATTGGGCTAGCCTTGTTCGGGCTTGTGTTTCCCCGGGTAAATATTTGGACTGGAGAGCATTTATGCTAGAGGGCGCAATAGAGCAGGCCGCCCAAAACCATGCGGCGGGACACCCTGCCTGGGATAAGGATATGCTTTTGGGACAAGGCAGGTTTGCTAATCAACAAACAGGATACCCCCCTGAGGTATATGAACAGATTAACAACATTTGTATCCGTGCATGGAAATCACTCCCAAATAGAGGAGAGGTGTCTGGTAATTTGACTAAGATTCTACAAGGCCCTGCAGAACCCTTTTCAGATTTTGTAGCAAGAATGGTGGATGCCGCTGGAAAGATTTTTGGGGATCCTGATAGAGCCATGCCCTTTATCAAGCAATTGGTCTTTGAGCAATGCACCAAGGAATGTAAAGCGGCAATCACTCCTTATAAAAATAAGGGCATAGAAGCATGGATGAAAGTGTGTAGAGAGATTGGAGGACCTTTAACTAACGCAGGTCTTGCAGCCGCTGTCCTTCGGATTGCAAAAGGGGGCAGTCCTGGTGCCGGAATATGCTTCCATTGTGGTCAACCCGGTCATTTCAGACGTGAATGTCCCAAAAAAGACAATTTTACTGGACCCCCTCACGGTGGCCCTTCCAATGGCCTTCGTCAACCGGGGCTGTGTCCTAAATGTAAAAAGGGGAAGCATTGGGCAAGAGAGTGTAGATCAGTGAAGGACATCCATGGACAGCCTATTTCAGCTGGGCCAAAAAACGGCCGAAGGGGCCCCCGACCCCAGGGCCCACAAATATATGGGGCAGTGGAGAATGTCACACCCGAACCCGAGACATGGCCATCTCTGCGCCATCCCATGAGACGCGGAGAGCCACTACAGGTGCCGCGGGATTGGACCTCTGTTCCACCTCCAGACTCGTATTAACACCTAAGATGGGAGTCCAATTGGTGGAAACTGAGTTCAAAGGGCCTTTACCACCTGGCACTGTAGGTTTGCTAATTGGACGTGCATCCTCTATCTTACAAGGTCTTCATGTCTTTCCCGGAGTCATTAGCCCTGATACTGTAGGGGCAGTAAAGGTTATGGTGGAGGCTCCAAAGGGCATTGTGTCTATCTCCCCAGGGGATCGGATTGCTCAATTACTAATTTTGCCTAGCTTACATAATCACTTCCCTGCTGGTACCACTGGAGGGGATTGTGCCTATTTGTCACTAGATATGAGCAATCGCCCCACTTTGGAATTAAGCATAGAAGGTAAATCTATTGTGGGATTGCTGGATACAGGAGCAGACCGTAGTATCATAGCCCTTAAGGACTGGTCTAAGGGATGGCCAATGCAGACTTCTGATCAATCCCTGAGAGGACTTGGATATGCCCAAGCCCCTCAAATCAGCTGTAGACATCTATCTTGGAAGGACCCAGAAGGACACAATGGCACCTTTCAGCCTTATGTACTTGATTTACCTATCTCTTTATGGGGCCGTGATCTGATGACAGACATGGGGTTCACTCTTAGTAATGACTATTCCCCAGTGTCTCAACAGATTATGCAAAATATGGGGTATAGGCCAGGTCTAGGACTAGGTAAACACCTACAGGGGCGTAGACATCCTGTGCAAGGTCATCAAAAGCTTAACAGATTTGGTCTGGGTTTTTCCTAGGGGCCACTGGGGCTCAAATACCCATAACATGGCTCACCGAGGAGCCTGTTTGGGTGCCTCAGTGGCCTCTTCCCTCGGTTAAATTGGCAGCAGCCCATGATCTAGTCAAAGAACAACTTGACTTGGGTCACATCCAACCTTCTACTTCTCCATGGAATACTCCCATATTTGTTATTAAGAAAAAATCAGGAAAGTGGCGCCTACTGCATGATTTACGAGCAGTTAATGCTCAAATGCAACTTATGGGGCCCATTCAAAGAGGGCTGCCTTTGCTATCCTCTGTTCCTCAGGGCTGGCATATTATTGCTATTGACATTAAAGACTGTTTCTTTTCTATTCCTTTGCATCCTAAAGACTCACAGCGTTTTGCCTTCACCCTTCCCTCGTGTAACCACGAGGAACCAGATCTAAGGTTTGAGTGGGTAGTGTTGCCGCAGGGAATGGCTAATAGTCCCACGATGTGCCAGATGTATGTGGGGAAGGCACTCGCACCTCTCAGACATAAGTATTCCTCCATCAAGATCATTCATTATATGGATGATGTGTTATTGGCAGCTAAGTTAGAGCAGACAGTTAATGAGGCCTATAAAGAATTAGTAAAGCTGTTAGCTCAATATGGGCTACATATTGCACCTGAAAAGGTTCAAACGGGAAATTCTATTGAGTATTTGGGAGCGATAATTGGGTATGACAAATTAAAACCACAAAAAATCACCATAAGAACTCAGGATCTCCAAACTCTAAATGATTTTCAAAAACTGCTGGGAGATATTAATTGGATAAGGGGATATTTACACATTCCTAATGGTGTGCTCCAGCCTTTGTATGCTACCCTTAAGGGTGATCCAGATCTTGCTTCTCCTCGTAGCCTCACCAAAGAGGCTAGAGCGGCCCTTATAACAGTAGAAGATGCTATACAACATGCTACTTTATACAGGCTCCAGAGTAATAAACCTTTCCAGTTATGTGTGCTTGCCACTATGCGGCAGCCTACTGGAGTACTGTGGCAAGATGGGCCTTTACTATGGATCCACCCACATATATCCCCAGGAAAATCCTTAGAATACTATCCTGATGCTGTTGCAGCGTTAGCACTTAAAGGGATTCAACAAAGCATTCAATTTTTCGGACAATCACCTTCTTCTCTTATTATACCCTATACTAAAGCTCAACTTAATGTTTTGTGTGCTACTCTAGACAACTGGGCTATTCTATGTTGCTCGTTTCAAGGGGATATTGATAATCATTACCCTTCCCATCCATTACTCCATTTTGTTAAAGAACATCCCATCATTTTCCCTAAGGTAACTTCACCCAATCCAATTCCGGGGGCTGTTAATATTTTTACTGATGGTTCCAAGTCTGGAATGGGAGCTTATGTAATTAATGATTCTCCCCCTGTTCAGCATCAATTTGCTCCTGGAAATCCACAATGGGTGGAACTGCAAATTGTTATTGAGGTTTTTAAACAGTGTTCTTTTCCTTTTAATCTTATTTCGGACTCCATCTATGTGGTACAAGCACTAAAAGTCCTGGAGGCCGTGGGAGCTATTAGTAATGTCCATAATGTATCTGCTTACTTTAATCAGCTTCAACAGCTTATCTGTAGCCGCACTGCTCCTTTTTATCCAATGCACATCCGGGCTCATACCTCTCTTCCTGGTCCGTTATCACAGGGTAATGCCTGTGCGGACTCAGCCACTAGAGGTCAGTTGATATGCTTGGCTTCCTCCTTAGAGGGGGCTAAATTATTTCACCAGAATTTCCATGTTAATGCTTTAACGCTGCGCAGGCGTTTTTCCATTTCAAGAGCGGATGCTCGTCAGATAGTATTACAATGTCCCCATTGTGTCACATTTCTTCATCCCCCTACTTATGGAGTGAATCCACGGGGATTGAAGCCATTGGTTGTCTGGCAAATGGATGTGACACACATACCTGACTTTGGTAACCTCAAGTATGTACATGTTTCTGTTGATACGTGCTCTGGAGTTATTCATGCTTCTGCTTTATCGGGAGAAAAGGCACGTAATGTTATCACTCATTGCCTAGAAGCATGGGCAGCATGGGGTGCTCCTGCATCCCTTAAGACTGATAATGGACCTGCTTATACTGGAAGACAATTTACATCCTTTTGTTCTACCATGGGAGTGCAACTTACTCATGGTCTGCCTTACAATCCTCAAGGACAAGGCATTGTTGAGCGTGCTCATCGCACCTTAAAGGAAACTTTACAAAAACAAAAAGGGGGAATAGGAGCTGAACACACTCCTAAAGAACGCCTATCCTTGGCTCTCTTTACCATTAATTTTTTGAATTTGGATATTCATGGTCGCTCTGCGGCCGATAGACATGTGTCTCCTCAGCCTTCTGTAATTGGCTATGTTAAGTGGAAGGATGTTCTTACGGGCCAATGGAACGGCCCCGACCCCGTGCTGACATGGGCACGAGGATCTGTATGTGTTTTTCCCCAGGATCGCACGGAACCGTTGTGGGTCCCTGAACGCCTGACAAGAAGAGTCTTGACATCAACCGACCAGCAACAAGAGATACCACAGCAATCCCGTGATGAGGATCTTCACTCTGCTACGTGCTCTGGTTCTGGTGCTGGTGCCGATGGCACAGACGACACCAATGCAGTGGTGGGCAGTGGCACGGGCTTGGCCAATGCCGATGCCGGTTCATAGTAATTCTAGTGTCCTCCCCACTCTTTTCTCTACCTCATGTGAGATGTCTGCTCCCTGTGCCTCTCCTAGAGGGGACATGGAGAGCATTTTTAATCAATCTCAAGTTAATCTCACAGGAGTGTTTTGTTTCAGCCTTGGAAACGCTAATTGCATCAGCCTTAAGACCAAAAATTTGACTAACTGGGAGGACCCATTGCGGTCCAGTCAGGTCTCAGGGAACATTATCAGTGCCGTACTGAGCCAAGTAGTTTCAGGGAAGCAATCAGGTTCAGGGACCCCCGCAAATAGCTCTGCTTTAAACATAACTACCTTGGCTATTATCTCCAAGGTACTAATCCCAGTGCCTCCTTCTTCTAATAGTACTTACAATGCCACTCATTTCAAGGCCTCCCCTTACTGTACTCCTAATCTTGGTTTCCCCCCAACATTTACGCCTTGTCAGGATCATTCTTGGGAGAAACATCAAGTTGCTAAAGGTTTCTCCTTTTCCCCCTCTCTTAAGAGGTATGTTTATAACTTTAACAACAGTGCCAACTCCTCTACAGGAGTAGGTTGGTCCTGGTTTCAATGGCTGATTTCCAATGAGAAGGGGGCTTCAGCTGATATTTCTGCATTGGCTCAATTGCTGGGAGTCAAAAGCTGGCTGGCTAATGTTTCTGGCACTGTTAAGGAGAATGAACGAGGTAATAGACTTACATCTGTTTCATTCAACTCTTTGCTATATAATGCCACATTGCCCCCTGCAATGGTCTGCGTCCAATCCCCGTTCTTGCTCCTTTTGGCTAATGACACCTCGTCGGGGATGCTGGATTGTTCTAGTATTACCTGTCTCTTATCTGAGTGTTGGAATGGTTCTTGGACTGTAGCAGTGGTTATGAAAATTCCAACTTTTGTCCCAATCCCAGTCACTGCGGACCCAGATAAATTCCCCATTGTTGAACTACTTAGAGTCCGCAGGGATTTTGGAATTACGGCAGCTATAGTGACAGCTGTGGCAGTGTCTGCTGCTGCAGCGGTTACGGCCGGAGTGGCCATGGCCAGTCAAGTACAAACTGCTGCCACCATTAATCAAGTTGTTCAACAAACTTCCACCATACTTGAATCCCAAAATACAATTAATCAACATATTTTGTCAGGGATTTTAGCTGCCAACCAAAGAATAGATTTACTCCAAGCTCAGGTAGAAGAATTGGCTGACTTGGTGCTTTTGGGTTGTGTTGACCAACGTGCACATTTATGCATAACCTCTGTCAGATTTAATGATTCCAGGAATGCCTCCCGCATCATTGGCGAATATTTGGCCGGAAATTGGTCCATGGCAGCGGAAGACATGATCCAGTCTCAACTAACCCAGATAGCTGTCTTGAACAGTACCCGTGTCGATCCCGTGACTTTGGGTCAATTCACCGATTGGATATCTTCTGCTTTTTCCTTCTTCAAAGAGTGGGTGGGGGTAGGCATTTTTGGTGCAATGTGTTGCTTCGGTATGTTCCTCTGTTTGTGGTTTCTCTGTCGCCTTAAGGCCCGTAGTGCTCATGATAAGGCTATGATCATACAAGCTCTTGCAGCTTTAGAAAATGGCAACTCGCCTCAAGTCTGGCTTGCGCATCTTAAACAGTAAACCTTTGTCATGGTCGTTGCACCCCAAGTTATTATAACATTGCACTGGGATCGACATGACCTTCCTTGCTATTCTCTTAGTGTTGGAAAGCCCTTGCACTCTGCCGGTCTTACTGCCATTGCACGCAGATGGGTTTCCACACTAGTGCTTTTCTATCGTCTTAAAGTCCGTGCCTTTCTTTCAGGGTGCTGTCAACTTGTTTGTCGTTATAAACAGCCACAGTTCAGCCTCAGTTATCCCCCTTCGTCCACCATCGCCACGATACAGGATGCGAGGCAAAGCACTGCACTTGAGTGATCCTTGACGTGGACCTCAAGGAGAGCATGTCCTATTGCATGCGGGTTAGACGCGTCCACTCCCCGCCCCACGAAAAAAGGCGTCGGCTGATATGGTCTCGGATCTGGGGAAGGGCCCTCCTTAAGACTGAGCCATACTATGCAGCCACTTCTGCACAGTGGGATAGGACCTCTACTCTCGCCTGTATTGTTTTAAGAAAACAGAAAGGGGGAACTGTGGTGAGCCGCTTCTGCCATTTCTGCAGACTATGGTCGCCATTACAAGATGGCGCTGGCTCCGCTGTGGTCTGTGACAAACAACTCCTTATTTGGGAGAGTTGGCACATGATTTTTCACCACCCTATGAGAAAGCTCCACGTGGCAGCTTTGCATTGGGGCTTGAGATGCTTTATTAAGGCTGGGAGGGGCATCCGAGAGGTAGAAGAAGAAATATCAAGGGCCTGAATAAACTGCTGAAAGAAGATTCCTGAGTTGCGTCTTCCTTGCGGGCAAGGGGTCGTGACAAGAAGACCCCAGGCTTTAGCCCATATCCAATGCCATCTCTGTCCCAGTGTCCCTATATATAAGGTCTAGTGAAGCACCAGGCTGGCTCCAGTAGGCCTGGTCTTTGTGTCTGCTTCAGTGTCATATCCAGTAGCCCTTGATTTTGGACCCATTCCAGTTTCAGGATGAAATTCATACTACCTAACTTTGTCTGCTGTATTATGGAAATTGCATTCCACAAGAGACCAAGAACCACTTGTAGGGTTGGAGAACTCAGCTTTACTTACAAAAGTGGACCCAAATGAGTTACTGATACCACAGTGATGATAATCAATCAAGGCCAAGTTCCATTATTCCAGATGTGAATATTGAACACCTGAGAAATGCCAAGGCAAGGGTAGAAATTAAGATTTATTTAAAGGGTAGAACAGATATAGACTTCTCCCAGGAGGAAGAAGGGGGATCCAGAGCTGGTGTTTGATGAAGTGGGGGTGCCCAGCACTTTTTTATACATTTTAGAAATTCTTTGTTCTCTTGGTCCCTCCCCACATCCTGAGTTCCTGACTTTTGACCAAAGTGACTCATGACTGGAATGAAACCACCAGGGGTCCAGGTAGAAAGTGAGCAGCCCCAGGAGGTAGTCATTAACAACCCTTCCTAGGAAGAAACAATTCCCTGAAGGAAGGTCACCTTGACAAATGGTTATAGCATGGGGAAGGGCTCCAGAGTTCTTAACATTTCATTTCTTCCTGAATCAGCCCCTATCTTTTTGACTCAATTATTTATTTCCTAAAATGACTGTTTTTTTTTTTTTGTTGTTTTTTTTTTTGCCTCCTGGATTCACTCTCACTTTGAAATTCTGGGACCCAAGCTGAGGTTACACAGGGCTTTTACATGAAATATGACAACATTTAACCATTCCACATTGGTGGGTTTGAATTCTTGGCCTAGGTGACAAAATATTGCACAATATTTTTTTTAATAAGCAGTACACTGATGCAGAACAAAGACAGTGAAACACCTGCAAGTCATACTGATATCACAGATACCACTTATCTTGACAAGTCCTGCTTCCACTAACACTGAAGTATAACACCAGAGAAGCATGCCAAGAGAAGCAAAGAGTAGAAAGTAAGAAGCTTTATTTAATATATACTAGAATATGGGAGGCCATCCTCACACGTGATTTGAGTTACTTCCCTGGCTGGGTGAGAGGCTCTTAGACACAGCTGTGTCAGAGCTTTCCCCATCCTTCAACAGGTCCGAGGGCTTGTACATGCACAGGCGTGTCTGGCCACTGCTTAGAAGACCCAATCATCACCCCTGACCTTGGGATGCTTCCCCCACCTTAATCTTCATTGGATGGGATTTTCCCCTGAATTTTTGTTCCCCAATAAAAGTCCACTCTGTGGCATGTTCTCTCTCTCACTAGCCTCTTCAGTAAACCTTGCTACCTCATTAGGAGCTAGGAGAAGCCATCCTGGAGCTGGTTTTAAAGGTAATTAGAGTCTTGTCTCTTTAATTTAAAACTCCCTAGCGTTTTCTCACAGTTCGAACCTTCTTTCATGAGGCCAGCGCAGGTCGCAGGCTAGACTAGAACAGGTGAACAGAGAAAGAAGGGGACCCAAAAGGCCAAATCCATGGAATGAGGTGGGATGAGGAAGTCCCAATCCTTTTATATCTAAAGTTTTCTTTGTTCTTCTACATTTCTCTTTTTAACCATTTCCCTCATTCTTCATATGTAATTGGGAATGGAGGTGGGAAGGCCAAAAGGGTGGGGACCAGGTGGGCTGAAGGAGTGTGTGTGTGGAAGTGATGTGTGCAGGAAGGGGGCCCAGGGTGAATTAATCAGCAATTCCCTGTCTGCTCAGGAGTTGCTCCATTAATACTTATTTAGGATGGGCAGTATAGGCAAAGTTTTGGGAAGATTAACATTTTAATCTCTCAGGTGTGGTTTCTGATTTCCCAGACACAAATCAGACTCCATTTCTTTAGACTAACCCCTGTGGATATAGATGCCATGTTTATCCTAGAAGACACAACAAATGCTGTAACCAGGGGATATAGGCCCCAAAGCCACATGCCTGCAAAACTGAGGCACCATGTAACAAGTCCAAGGACTCTAGAAGCAATGATTTTCCATATTTTTGATAAATAGCTTTCCCAGAGACAGTTCGCTTATAAAAACTAGAATAAACACCTACTTCTATAAAAGTACAGATTTCAATTCATCACTACAAGGATCAGGACAAATCAGGAAAACATGATATCACTGAAAGTACCAAATAATATAGAAGTGACCATGTAACAGTGGTCCACTTTATGCTTTTAATATAGCCCTTGCTTCTCTGCCACTGCAACTTATTTTTAAAATGGAAATGTTTCTATCTCTTCCTCTCTCCCTGCTCCTCCCTAATCTCTCCCCAACACTAATCTCATAGGTACAGGATTACCTTTCTTCCCCATTTTAGGCAGATTTATCTGTCTTTGAGTACACACTCACCATAAGAGTGAAAAAATCCAGAGTTTGGAGATGGCACCAGAAGATCTCAGAATTGACTATCTTCCAAATTAACAAGTGAATTACAACTCCAACAGAGAACTCATGGAATGTAGCCTTTGAATCACCTCTTTAAAAGCCCCCTATTCCTGCTGCTGGGCAGATTCACAGGCTTTGGAACAGGAGTCCCCCTGTGTTTCTCATTTGCTAGCAAAGCAATAGACCTTCTTTTTCCTTTTTTCTTAAAAGCATGTCCTCATTATTGGATTGGCATCCAGGACAAGGACCGAGCATTCAACAAAAAACAGTCCCAAACAAATAGTGATATATAAGCTGAATGACAAAGGATTCAAAATAACTGTTTTAAAGAAGCTTAGAAAATTTCAAGAAGATACAAATAATTCAACAAAATGCAGAAAACAATAGGTGATCAGAGGAGAAATTTAACAAAAATTAAAATTATTTTAAAATATAATGAATATATATTTAAAAAATAATGTATTTAAATAATATATTTAAATATATTTTAAAAATAATGAAAATTAAGAGTGTAAGGTCCTTGCCTAGCATCTGGATGGCCATCTTAAGTGACAGTCACCATTTTAAGGCTTTCCTGCCCAAGGGCCTTTCTGAGAAAGGCTTACTACTCCCTCATACCAACCTCAACCTTAACTGTCCACATTAGGACCCAGTTGGTTTTAATCCCTAAGTTTCCCCCATAAAAGTCTCCAACCCCAAGCCTGTGTTTCCTCTCTCCATCTGTGAAATGATGGCCTTTATTTGTCAGCTCTGACAAATAAACTCTCCTGTGTATCTCTGCCTGGTCTGTGTGTTTCATTTCTTGCTCACCCATCTCCTGGTTCCTCACTTTCCTTTCAAAGAGGATTGACAGCAGAATTGGTTAAGTGGAAGAAAGAATCTGTGATTTTAAAAAACAGGTTATTAAAAATATATACTATGGAGAATAAGGAAAAGATAGCATAGAATAAGGAAAAGACAGCATACAAACCATGTTCAACGGAATCAATACAGAAAATATTTCAGTTCCTCTAACTCAAATATTTGACTCTGCTAGTCAAAGAAGTAGAAAATAAAATATAAAAAGATTATTTAAATAAATATTATTAGAAAACTTTCAAAATCTGAAAAAATATATAAATATTCAGGTACAGGAAAGTAAAAGTGAAGGAAAAGGGAGGAACCAGAGAAGGTAAGAGAGAAATAAAAGATGGTAGAAATGAAAGACGGAGACCAGGCAGAGATACACACAAGAGTTTATTTGTCAGAGCTGAAAAATAAAGGCCATCTCTCTATAGTGGAGAGAGGCAAAACAGGCTTGAGTTCTGGGACTTTCATGGGGGAGGCTCAGGAATCAGAGCTGGGCATGTCCTAATGTGGGTAGTAAAGGTTTGGGTTGGTATGAGGGAGTGGTGAACCTTTCTCAGAAATGTCCTTGGGCCCTTGGGTTGGAAAGTGAAACTTTTTCCTTAAAATGGCAGCTGTCACTTAAGATGGCCAACCAGATGATAAGCAATGATCTTATAAAAAGTAAAACCAGAGTTTTAAGATGAGACTAGATTCCCCACTTCACCAATTTCTTCTAGGTTCTTGTCTCACATATTTTGAAGAATAAAATTCATGGGCAATCACAGAAGGGAAGAGTAAATAGAGCAGGATTTATTGAAGTGAGAAGAGATAGAACTCTCACTATGCAAGAGGGGAAAAATCCATTTTGGTGTGCTAGTTTAGGAGCTCATATATGGTTCTTGGTAGACTATGGACCAAAATCTATATAAAACAGGCATTGAAAAAAATCAAGGCTCTTGCCTTCCAATGCATTTCTGGGTTCACCCCTATCTTCCTGTTTTCTCATTCCTGAGTCAAAAGTGTTGGCTAGAGGCATTTAAGGAGAATAGAATCATATCAAGTAAATTTTCTAACCACAATAATAAAATTAGAAATAAATAATGTGAAACTTTGGAGAGTTCACAAATACATTAAAATTGAACAGTATAATCCTGGAAAATCAATGGGTCAATAAGGATATTGAGAAAATATTAAAATTCTCCTTAAAAATGACAATGGAAAGACAGTATTTTATAAAGCCAGTAGTAACTTGAAAGAAAGCCAGATGAGGACACAGGATTCATTATGTCATATTCAAATATCACTAAAAAAATCGTAGCAAACTAAAATCAACAGCACATTAAGAAGGCCATCCACTGTGGTCAAGTGGGATTTTTTTTTTACCAAGGTGACCAAAAAAGCATGATACCAGAATAAAAACAGATATATAGATTAATGGGAAATAAAGAATACCCCAGATATAAACCTAGACATTTATAGCCAACTGATTTTCAACAAAGTTAAGAAATCACAACAGGGAAAGGATCGTTTTTTCAAAAAATGGTACTGAGAAAACTGGATATCTACATGCAAAAGAATAAAATTGGATTCTTAGGTCATACTGTATACACAAATCAAATAAAATTGGATTAAAGACATAAATGTAAGACTTGAAATCATTAAAATACTAGGATAGAAGAAAATATACTGTAAAATCGTCAGGACACAGGAACAAAAGTTTTGTTGTTTCTTTTTTTTTTAATTTTGTTTGTTCACTTTTTAGATATTACAGCAAAAGTACAGCTAAGGAAACAATTCACAAAGTAAAGACAACATACGGAATGGAGAAAAATATTTACCATACACATCTGATAAAGGCTTAATATCTAAAATATATAAGGAACTAAAATAAACTCAATAACAAGAAAACAGATCACCAGGTTAAAAAAAAATGAACAAGGAATTGAAATACACTTTTTTCAAAAGAAGAAATGCAAATTGCCAACAAATAAATAAAAAATGATCATCAGTAATCATCTAGGACATCCAAATTAAAACCACTTTGAGAGTTCACTTCACAAGTGTTAGAATGTTTATTATAAAATGTACAAATTATAACAATGGTTGGAGAGGTTGGAGAGAAACTACAACCCCTCCATACTATTGGTGGCATGTAAATTCATGTAAATTTTAGAGAAAATATGAGCATTTCTCAAAAATTTAAAAGTAGAACTGCCACACTATCCAGCAATCACACTACAGCACATTTATCCAAAGGAAATTAAATCAGTATGTTATAGAGACATTGCACTCCATGTTTATTGCAGCACTATTTATAATAGAAAATATATAGAATATTTTAGTGTTCATCAATAAATTGATGGATAAAGAAAATGTGGTATATACAAACAATGGAATATTATTCAACCACAAAAAGGAAAAGTCCAATAATTTGCAGCAACATGGAGAAACTTGGAGAATATTATGTCAAGTGAAATAAGCAAGGCTCAAAAAGACAAATGAATGCCATAGGATAACATTTATATATGTTATCTAAAAAAGGTGATCTCACAGAAATAGAGAATAGGAAGGAGATTACCAGGGGCTTGTGCAGTACTGATTGAGAGGATAGAGGAGATGTTCATAAAAGGTAATATGTTTTCAGCTAAATAGCAATACATTATCAATAAATTGAGAAATAATTTGTCAATAAGTTGATATTAATTATGGCTAGCTATCAATAATATATAATGCTTTTGGTATTCTTGATAAATGCTCTGAAAATAGATTTTGTGTTCTCAATTCAAAGTGACAACCATGTGAGTAACTTGTATATTACTTAGCTTGTTTAGTCATTTCAAAATGTAGACATATTTAAAAACATGGAATATGTAACTAATGTATATATGATTTTATCTGTAAATTAAAAAATGAAAATTAAAATATCTTTGAAAAGACACATTTTAATATAAAATGAAAAGTGAGAGAATTCATTTAGGTTAATTAAGTAAGAATAGCCAAGATTTAAAATAAAATGACATACATTCTTTCATATAAAATTAAGTTGAGGTGATGATTTTGACTATGAATTGATAATAAATGAAATCAGCTGGCAGATCAATTATTTTTGATTAGTCTTATATTTAATTCTGTATGTTTTTCAAGTATTTCACAACAAAAATTTAAAAAGTTAATTAGACCAAAATTGACCTGATTTGTTTAGTAGAACAAAATTAAAAGTACATACATATATTCTTTGTAAGAAGTGTTATAATGACAAGGTAGTACTTGCATCAAATAGAAAAACTAATCTCTATATGTTGCCTATTCCAGTTTTAATATTTTTGAAATATAGTATTTCCAGGAAATGTTAGAGCTGGTATCTGAGGAAGTGGAGGTGTCTATAAAAAAAACCTGTGTAACCTCAGTTTGGGGCCCAGAATTTCAAAGTGAGAGTGAGGCCAGGGGTCAAAAAACTGTCAGTTTAGGTAATAAATGATTGGGTCAGAAAGATGGGGGCTGATGCAGGAAGAAATGAAATGTTAAGACCTCCAGAGCCCTTCCCCCTGCCTCCAGGGAATTGTTCCTAGAAGTGACTGTTAATGAATATCTCCTGGGCTGCCTTTGGCCCATCTTTTGGTCATGAGTCACTTTGGTCAAGTGTCAGATACTCAAGATGGGGTAGGGGCCATGAGAACAGGAACACTGGGACAGAGATGGCAGTGGGTAGGGGCTAAATAAAGCCTGGGGTCATCTGATAAACTTTTGTTTGTGGGTTAACACTCCTACTAAAAACCTATTTTTAAAAATCTGAATTAAACAGGTCATCATCACATTCTATCTGTATTTTTCTTAACATTTTAAAAGAACTTACATGTAGATTTTTTAAATTTCATCCAAACATTTAATCAGTCAGTAAATATTTGTTAAATAACTGATTAATCACTCTTTCAAGAACGTTTTAGTAATGTGGAAAATAAAAATAATTTCTGTATGTTGCCTCTTCCAGTTTTAATATTTTTGAAATACAGTATTTCCAGGAATCTTTCGAATTCTCAATATTAAGATTTAGCGCTAGAAGTATGTAATGTATCTCACAAGATATCATCTGTCAGATATTACTTATCCATGGAGAAATAATAAAACATATATTTGAGTATAATGTAGAAAAAAATCCAGTAAAATTTTCTATTTTTACTTTACTAATTAAAACTCTTTGCTAATATTTTCTGGTGGTTTTTTGTGGCTAGTATTTTCTTCAGCTGTTGTTTAATCCTCTATGCAGAAAGTATTACCCCGCTAACTTTTTTTCCCTAAATTCTTTATCTGGTTTACCCTTTCTTCAAAATCATACCACTTCCTAATGAAATATTTTGTTTTCATATGGAGTAGTTAAGTCCAGCTTTCATATGTTCTCATAGTATCTTGGTTTGCACAAAGCATATAACAGCATAGTAATTGTTTTCCCTGCTGTATGTTTACATCATTTTGTAAGGACCAGGGAACAGGAGAGACAAAATTTTACTGGTTTATTGGCATTATCTATCAATTCAGTTTTTGATGGGTACCTGAACTGGTTCTATAACTTGGTGATTGTGAATTGTGCTGCTATAACTATTGATCACTATAGTCACTATAGTATGCTGATTTTTTGGATATATACTGAGGCGTGGCATAGCTTCGACATACGGTGGCTGCATTCCATGTTTTTGAGGAATCTTTGTACTGCTTTCCAGAGTGATTTTACTAATTTGCAGTCCCCATAGCAATGGATAAGTGCCCCACATCCTTACCAGCATTTATTATTTATATCCTTGCTAATTGCCTTCCTAAGTGAGAAGGAATATTAGTAGAGTTTTGATTTTCACTTTCCTCATTACTGGAGATGTTAAACATTTTGTTTTTATATATATTTTTGGCCATTTGTATTTATTCTTTTAGAACCATCTGTTTAGTTGTTTTGCTAATTCATTGATTGGATTATTTATTTTTGTATTTGATGTTAAGCTTTTAAGTTCTTTCTTTCTTTTGGGGGGAGGGGTACAGGGATTGAACTCAGTCAGGGGCATTCGACCATGAAGCACATCCCCAGCCTTATTTTGTTTTTATTTAGAGACTGGGTCTCACTGAATTGCTTACTGATTGATTCCCAGTTTTATTTTATTTTTTTTTTTTTAATTTTAGGAGTCTTGTTAAGGAGGTTGGTGTGTGCACCAATATGTTGGATTGTTGACCCTATTGTTTCTTCTAGCAGTTGCAGAGTTTTTGATGTAATTCCTACTTCTTTGATAAACTTTGATTTTACTTTCTTGTAGGGAGAGACATAGAGATATACTTTCATTCTTTGACATATGAATATCTGGTATTCCTAGCAATATTTGTCAAAAGGGTATTTTTCTCTTCAATATATATTTTTGGAATCTTTGTGGAGAATTAGATGGCTGTAAGTGTCTGCGTTTGTCTCTGTGTCTTCTATTCTACTCTAGTGGTCTTCATATCTATTTTGAGGCCAAAACCATGCTGGTTTTGTTATTATACTTCTGTAGTATAATTTGAAATCAGATATTATGATGCCTCCTCCATCACCCTTCTTATTCAGTATTACTTTGGATATTCTGGATATCATTCTTCTAAATAAATTTTACGTCTTATTTTCTGGTTCTGTGAAGAATATCATTAGTAATTTGATGGCATTTGTATAGTGCATTTGGTATTTGACAATATTATTATTGCTTATCCAAGAACATGGGAGTTCTTTTTGCATCTTCTAAGGTTTTCTTTAATTCCTTTCTTCAATGTTATATAGTTTTCATTGTAGAGAGCACTCACTTCCTTGGTTATATTAATTCCAAGTATTTTATTTGGAGATTATTGTGAATAGAATAATAGTTCTGATTTTTTGCTCCTTAGGATCACTGCTGTATTAAAGAAAAACTATTTATCAGTGTTGATCTTGTATCCTGCTACTTTGCTGAATTCATTTTTCAGCTCTAGAAGTCTTCTGGTAGAGGTTTTTAGGTCTACTAGATACAGGTTTATGCATTAATAAACAGAAATATTTTGACTTGTTTTATATTTGGGTCCTTTTAATTTCCTTCTCTTGTCTGATTTCACTGGCTTGAGTTTCAAGAACTCTATTGAATAGAAGTGGTGAGAGTAGACGTCCTTGTCTTGATCCTGATTTTAGAGGAAAATTTTTCAGTTTTTCTCCATTCACTTTGATGATGACTTTGGGTTTGACATATATAGACTGTAGAATGTTTAGGTAAATTCCTTCAATCCCTAGTTTCTCCAGGGTTTTTAACATGAATGCTTGCTGGATTTTGTTGAGAGACTTTTATGCATCTATTGAGATGATTATATATTTCTGGTCTTCAATTATATTTAAGTGGTGAATTATATTTACTGATTTACACATGTTGAACCAACTTTGCATTCCATAAATTGAAACACACTTGATCATGATGTATTATCTTTTAATGTGTTTTGAATGTTTGCCAATATTTTATAAAGGGTTTTTGCATCTGTTTGTCAGGGACATTGGTCTGTAGTTTTACTTCCTTGAGATGTCTTTACCCTTTTTGGGTATCAGGTTCATACTGGTTTTATAAAATGTATTGGGAATATTCTGTCCCCTTCAAATTCATGGAAAAGTTTGTGAAAGACTGGAGTTAATTCTTGAAAGGTCTGGTAGAACTCAGCTGAGAATCCATCTGGTCCTGGCTTTTCTTTGTTGGAAGGCTTTTAATTATTTCAATTTCATTAGGTCTGATTAGGTTTTCTATGCCTTCCTGGTTCAATTCTTGTGGATCATATTTTTATAAAAATTTGTAAACATCATCTAGATTTTCCAGTTTATCAATGTATTGATTTTCAAAATAGTTTCTTATGATCCTCTGTATTTCAGAATTGTCTATGGATATATCTCCTTTTTCATCTCTAATTTTGTTTAAGTGGGCTTTCTCTCTTGTGAGTTTGGCTATAGTTTTATAAATCTTATTTGCCTTTTCAAAGAACCAACTCTTTGGTTAATTGATAGTGTATGTTTTTTAAATTAAAGTTTCATTAATTGCAGCTCTGATTTTAATATTTTGCTGTCATCTACTTATTTTGGAATTAGCGTTTTTCTTCCTTTTCTAAGGCCTTTAAGTAAAACACAAGTTGATTTATTGGCACCTTTCTCTTAGTTCAATGTAGGCATTCAATGCTATAAATTTTTCTCTTATAACTGCTTTTACATTGTTCCAGAGATTTTGATATATTATATATAATTTTTAATTTGTTTCTAAGAATTTCTTAAATTCTTCTCCCATTGTTTCAATGATCTCTTTTTCATTTAAAACATTATTGTTCAATCTCAATGTATTTATATGGTTTCTATCATATTCTTGCTTCTGATTTCTAGTTTTGTTCCATTATAATACAATAGAATACATGGGATTATATCCAACTTTTGCATTTACTAAGAGCCACATTGTGACCTACAGTATGGTGTATTTTGAAAAGTTTACATAAGGTTCTGAGAAGAGAGTAATTTCAGCTGTTTTGCAGTAAAATATTTGATATTTATTTTACTAGGTACATGTGATTTATAGTATTATGTAGTTATGAGATATCTTTATGGATTTTTTCTTTTGTTTTGGATGACCAGTCTATTGTGATAAGCATTTTGAAATCACCCAGTATTATTGCATTGAGGTCTATCTGGTATTTAATGACAAGAAGTATCTTTTTTAATATAATGAGGTGCATTGATACATGAGGAATGTACATTTATTATTGTTATATCTTATTGTTGGATTGTTCCCTTTCCAATATTGTAGGGGCCTTCTTTGTCACTTCTGATTGTTCTTTGCTTTCAATCTGTTTTACCAGATATTATAATAGCTACTCTTGGTTATTTTCAAACTTAATTTGTATGAAGTTTTTTCCCCATAATTTTACTTTCAATGTATAGGTAAATCTTTGCCTATGAGATGAGTCTCTTGCAAATATTATATAATTGAATCCTGCTTTTTAATAGACTCTCATAATCATGTCTTTGAGGAATTCATACCATCTATATTCAATGTTATTATTCATTGGATTTTTTATTAGTTCTAATCAGTTATACATGAAAATAGAAAGCTCTTCAATTCATTATACACAAATGGAGCAGAAGTTTTCACTTCTCTGGTTGTACATGAAGTAGAGTCATACATGTACCTAAAGTAATGATGTCCGTCTCATTCCACCATCTTTCTTACCCCCTTGCCCCCTCCCCTCCTCCCCTTTGCCCCATCCAAAGTTCTTCCACTCATATCATGCTTCCCCCATTATGAAGTAACATCCACTTATCAAAGAAAATATTTGACCCCTGATTTTGGGGGATTGGCTTATCTCACTAGCATGATGATCGCTAACTCCATCCATTTACCTCTAAATGCCATAATTTTATTCTCTTTTATTGCTGAGCAATATATCTTTGTGTATATATAACACAGTTTCTGTATCTATTCATCTGTTGAAGGGCATCTAGGTTGGTACCACATTTTAGCAATTGTGACTTGTGCTGCTATAAACATTGAAGTGGCTGTGTCACTGTAGTATGTTGTTAAGTCCTTTGAGTATAGATCCAGGGGTGGGATAGCTGGGTCAAATGGTGGTTCTATTCCAAGTTTTCTAGGGAATCTCCATATTGCTTTCCAGATTGCTGCTGGGACTGCAAATTGGTGCAACCAATGTATGAGTGTGCCTTTTACCTCACATCCTCGTCAATGCTTATTGTTGCTTGTATTCTTGATAATTGCCGTTGTGACTGCAGTGAGATGAAATCTTAAAGTAGGTTTTATTTGCCTTTCTCTAATTGCTACAGATGTTCAATTTTTTTTTCATATATTTGTTGATCAATTGTATACCTTCTTCTGTGAAGTGTCTGCTCATTTTCTTAGCTTATTTTTTGATTGGATTATTTGTTCTTTTGGTGTTAGGTTTTATGAGTTCTTTATATATCCTGGAGATTAGTGCTGTATCTGATGAATATGTGGCAAAAATTTTCTCCCAAAGTGTAGGCTCTCTTTTCACATAATTGATTTTTTTCTTTTGTTGAGAAGTTTTTAGTTTGAATCTACCCTATTTATTGATTCTGGATTTTATTTCTTGCACTTTAAAATCTTGTTAAGGAAGTCATGGCCTAATCCAACATGATGAAGATTTGGGCCTACTTTTTCTTCTATTAGCTGCAGGGTCTCTGGTCTAATTCCTAGGTTCTTGATCCACTTTGAGTTGGGTTGTGTGAATGGTAAGACACAAGGTTTTAATTTCATTTTGCTGCATGTGGATTTCCAGTTTTCCCAGCACTATTTTTTGAAGAGGCTGTCTTTTCCCCATTGTGTGTTTTTGGTGCCTGTGTCTAGTATGAGTTAACTGTATTTATGTGGGTTTTTCTCTGTGTCCTCTATTCTGTACCATTGGTTTACATGTCTGTTTTGGTGCCAATATCATGCTATTTTTGTTACTGTAACTCTGTAGTATAGTTTAAGCTCTGGTATTCTGATTCTTCCTGCTTCACTCTTCTTGCTAAGTATGACTTTGGATATTCTTCTTGCTATTCTGGGTTTCTTATTTTTCCAAATGAATTTCACAATTGCTTTTTCTATTTCTATAAGGAGTGATGTTGGGATTTTTATTGGAATCACATTGAATCTGTTTGGTGCTTTGGTTAATATGGCCAGTTTGACAATATTAATTCTGCCTATCCAAGAGCATGGGAGATCTTTCCATCTTCTAAGGTCGTCTTCAATTTCTTTCCTTAGTGTTTAGCAATTTGCATTATGTTAAATTGATTCCCATGTATTTTTTTTAGGCTATTGTGAATGGGGTAGTTTATGCATAGGATTTTGTTGTTTCTTGCCATTTTGGTTTGTTTACTATATTTAATGCTGACTTTATTTTCATTTAGTTGGTTGCTCTTCTAATGATCTTCATCTATTCAAGAGGTTTGGGGTATGTTTTGGGGGTTCCTCTTTGAGTGTTCTTTGTACTGCTGACTTAGTGATTATGAACTATTTTATTTTATATTTCCCATGGAAATTTTTCCAATAGATTCTGAAAGAGAGCTTTGCTGGATATAATCATCTATGTTGAGAATTGTTTTCTTTTAGTTTAGAATGCTTCATTGTAGAACCATCTCAATTTTGTTTTTTGATTGAGAAGTCTGAATTGATTTGCATCTACATATGATCTGGTATTTTGTCTTGCAGCTTTTAATATTCATTCCTTATTTTTTATGTTAGGCATTTTGTTTATGATGTATCTTGTAGAGTTCTGGTTGGACCTTCTCCATTTGGTGTCCTGTATGCATCGCGTATGTGGATATGTATCTCATTTCTAATGTGGGGAAATTTTTCTGTTACTATCTCACTGAAGATATTTTTAATGTGTTTAGCCTGTTCTCTTCTATCTGAATGAATCAAGTTTATTTTATTTATACTGTCCAAGAGTAGTTGTATATTCTTATCATGTATTTAAAAATGTTTTCTATTTGCATATTGAATATTCAAGTTCATATACCTTATTTTCAAAGTCTGAAGTTCTATATTCAAGGCTTGAATTTCTAACTTACACACAGATTAATCTTTTGTTGATGCTTTTAATTGAATATTTAACTTGATTTATTGTGTCTTTTATTCCTAGGGGTTCTGAATGGTTTTTCAATGTCTAATTTTTTATTGAAATTGTTTTCCATATCCTGTACTTGCTTTTTTTAATATTTATTTTTTAGTTGTAGTTGGATACAACACCTTTATATCACTTGTTTATTTTTGTATGTGGTGCTGAAGATCGAACCCAGGGTCTCGCACTTGCGAGTTGAGCATTCTACCGCTGAGCCACAACCCCAGCCCCTGTATTTGCTTTCTTAATTTGTTCCTTAGATCTTCTTTTAGCTCATTGAACATTTTAAAAAGTCTTTCTATGGGATTATACACTTCCATATCTGTGAGTTTCTTTGTTGGGGGTTGTGAATTTGATGGAGTTTTTTTCCAGTTTCCTCATGTTTTCAGAGATCTTGGGCTTGCAAATCAGTTGAGATGGATTCCCTTCTCTTTTGTAGCATGTCTTTTTTGTGTGCCATTATATTTTTTGTTCTGAGAATGTCTCTGTTCCTCATGTTTGAATAGATGCCTGGGAGTGAAACCTGAGGTTACCCCTCTGATTATTTCTGGTGGTCTTCCCATATCATCTTCTTGTGGATCCCATATCAAACACTACCCAGCAGAGTTCCAAAAGTAATCAAAAACTAAATCACAAAAACTATTGCTGTGGAAATGCTGGTTTCTGTTGGATGCCTGCATCTCAGAGGCCCCCTCAAAATTCCACTTTTAGGATATTAATTCTAAACTTCTGCAAATTTCACATTTACTGCTATGAATTTGAATTACATAGGACCACACCTGGAGTTTAGAGGTTTCTATCTGGCAATTATTGCTGTCTTCCCAATAGCTAATGGGAAGCTAACAACTAAAGGAGCTCTTGTTCCTTGTTCACTGGAGTCAGGATGTTCTAGGCATAATTCTCTTTGCACCTATTTCAGTCACATTGGCCCAGGCATACTCTGAGGCCAACAATAGGTGATTACTGAGTCAGTCTGGCTACATTCTTTGTAAGTTTCTCTTCTCCAACCTCTGCTCATGGCCATGCAGCTCTTATAAATGCCTCCCATGCTGGGAACCTCAGTTCCCACCTAACTATTTGCCTATAGGCTGAGCAATTTTGGTTGGTTTTCACTAAACAACTTCTCCCACTGACTGGGGTTAATTAAGATGACTTGCTTCTCTATTGCACAAGCTTATCTAAGCCAACATTTTTTCTGCTGTGCTTTCTTCTCTGCCTGCACTTCCCCTCACCTCAGCAGCTGTTGCCACCAGGACTGCCATCATCAGTCAAGCTGGCACATCACTCGTGTATTATTTTTATATTATGTTCAACATTTCTGACTTTCTGTGTCCCTTTGATTTATTTTTTTCTGTCTTGTATTGAATATCAGTGAGTTCCTTTAGGACCTTATTCAGGAGCAGTCTTCCCACTTTTCAAATCTGGAGCTAATAAAATTATGAGAATTGCACACTTCCTCTAATCCACAATATTCTCTCCTTCTAATCTCATTCTTCTTTATGGCTGAGTAAAATTCCATTTTGTACATATACCACATTCTTCATCTATTTGATTATTAATGCATACCTGGACTAATTTCATAACTTCACTATTGTGAATTGTGATGCTATAAATATTTATGTACCTATATCACCATAGTATACTGATTTTAGTTATTTTGGATAAATACCCAGGAGTGTGGTAGCTGGATTGTATGGTGGGTCTATTCCTACACATTTTTTGGGGGGTGGGGGACACTCAACCACTGAGCCACATCCCTAGCCCTATTTTGTATTTTATTTAGAGACAGGATCTCACTGAGTTGCTTAGTGCCTTAATTTTCCTGAGGCTGGCTTTGAACTGGAGTACCTTCTGTTTCAGCCTCCTGAGTCTCTGGGATTGCAGATGTGTGCCCCTGTGCCTGGTTATTCCCAGACTTTTGAGGAGTCTCAATACTGATTGTTTTTTTAAAAACTATTTAGTTTTTAGTAGTAGATGGACACAATATCTTTATTTTATTTTTATGTGGTTCTGAGGATCAACCCAGGGCCTCACACGTGCTAGGCGAGAGCTCTACTGCTGAGCCACAGCCCCAGCCCATGATTTTTTTTAAAATTTTTTTATTGTTGGTTGTTCAAAACATTACATAGTTCTTGATATATCATATTTCACACTTTGATTCAAATGGGTTATGAACTCCCATTTTTACCCCGTATACAAATTGCAGAATCACATCAGTTACACATCCATTGATTTACATATTGCCATACTAGTGTCTGTTGTATTCTGCTGCCTTTCCTATCCTCTACTATCCCCCTCCCCTCCCCTCCCCTCCCCTCCCCTCTTCTCTCTCT
>NW_026000305.1:997886-1004593 GCF_001458135.2 Marmota marmota marmota | reverse complement strand
GAGTGGGGCGTGCCTGTCAATCATACATAAGCAAGGCAATATCCATAAGCCAATCATCTTCTGCCTAACGTAACCGCACTGTGAGGAAACTCTAAATATCGCTGTCGTGGCAGAAAGCAATCTGGAAGGGTCTTTAGCCCTTACTGAGTCAGGGGTTTCATGCCCTGAAGCCCCTGACTCTCGGTTTCTTGGCTGGGCAGTTTGGCAATGCTAACCACAAGTGCTGAGGATGTGGTTTCACCCCATCCTGCAGGCGCTCCTGTCAGGCCTGAAGGAAGGTGGATATTTCAGGCACTTCCGAGCTGCTAGTAGCTGCTAGCTGAGACTGAAAGTTATTCCAACAACAGCTAAGTGTTTTAAATTCATAAATATCACTATTATGCTGATTTAAGGGCATTTAAGGGATGTCTACTAGTCATCTTTTTTTACATTTTATATTTTCACAAGCATAGAGAAGCACAACAGTTACATTGGTTAATTATATTTATAATGCATAGTTCTTCTCATTTTTTAAAAAATTTATATGTCAAGTACTATATATTTAAAAGAAAAAAATGTCCATTAAATGAACAACATATTCATGTGCACTTGCCTTTATTATACATTTGGCAAATGTGATGAATGCTTACTCTTTTCCTTAGTCTTTTAGGACCTATAGGCTACACAAGAATAAAATTATCATGAATATAATTTAAAAGGTTTGAATCCTCTAGAGAGGAATTCACTCTTCAGTATTTAATGAGGAGAATCACCTTCTGTGAATTCAATAAAAGTTGAGGCCCTCACAAAGATTTATACCACATTAAGCATTAAGATCTAGTATACAATGTTCCCAGGTATACTCAGTTATAAGAATAATTTTTTTGACTAATCAGCTCACATTTTGTGTCAAAAATACAAATTAAATATCACACGATGCAGAGGCAATAAAAATATTTATATGTCTATTTGATCAATATCTTAAATCAGCTAATTACAAAATAATTTTGAATGCTTGTGTTTATTTCTAGAGAATGTTTCTAACCCAATGACAAATACTTTATCATCTGTTGCTATTTTATTATAGATTTTCAAGGAAGTATCAATTTTCAAACATAACTTTGAACCAAAGAATTAAGTTAGCTATGACTGTCAACTTATTTATGTAACAGCAGTCTTCATAAACACATTTCTATTTGTATTTTTAAAAAGAAATCTTTATTAAAAAATTTTATCTAGATAGTAACTACTCTCATGGATCTTCTCACACATAATCTTGAATACTGCCCTTACATAAATAAAAAATTGTACCTATAATATGCAGTAATGCAATCTGCTTGCAAGGAAAACACAGTATTTAATTGGACACATAAATAAGTCTTACATGTATTCCACATTGCTTAATCTGAGATACTATAATACCTGACATCTGAAGAATTTTGCTTGCACAAAATGTATTCATGGTTTATTAGCCAACCTGCTCTCTGTTTATTGTTGCTGCATGGTTACATAAGCAGCTATGTATTATTGTATTGAATAACTGTGCTCCAGTGTATTCTTGAGATTATTCCCTATTCTCTCTCTCTCTCTCTCTCTCTCTCTCTCTCTCTCTCTCTCTCTCTCACACACACACACACACACACAAACACACAAATTAGCAAGAACAAAAATTTTACATAACTAAACAGGATATAATTTCAGTAAGCAAAATGTTACTGTATGTTAAAATGTACTTCTGAAATGCATCAGTTATAAAAATAAATCAGAGAAAATGAAATTAATATAAACCATATATAATTTTTAGTGTGGTCCAAATGCAAATTTTTAGCATCACTGGTGTTATGCTTTTAATTATTTTGCATTGAGAAACTGAATAGCTTGATAAAATAACAGACATCCCCAAATTGTCACTAGAGGGTTAGAAAATTTTATACATATTTTACATTAAAAATGATATTTGGGGGGCTGTGGTTGTGGCTCAGCAGTAGCGGGCTTGCCTAACAAGCATGAGGCATGGGGTTTGATTCTCAACACCACATACAAATAAGTAAAAATAAAAGTCCATCAACAACTAAAAAATAGAAAAAAAATGATATTTTCTTCCTTGGATGCCATAATTTTAAGGTCTCAGTAAATACATTTCTTTAAGGAAAAAATGATGATCTTTTATGTTAATACAGATAGTTTTAGATATCTACATCTCAGGTACATATCAATCCTATTGTTTGAATTTTATTTTATTATTTTATTTGTGTGTGCTGTATGCATGTATTGAAATATCACACTGAAACACATTATGTAAACTAATACATGTTAATCTAAAAACTAAAATACAATAAACTATTTAAGTTATGAATGAGACTAAATTTAATGCCTTCCAAATATTGGAGGAGAAAGTTACAGAAGAAAGAAACCCTATCTTTCATTAAAGAGTGAAATTAAAAAAAGAAAAAAAAAAACTTTAGGTATTCAGCCTGAGAATCCTTTGGGGAATTACATTACTAATGGATATCTAAAAGTATTTCTATAAACAGGTAACCATTGTAGTTTGTTTGCCCTGAAAGCAACTAATAGAGTAGAAAGCCATTTTACAGATGAATTGTGTCTTAACCGTCACCATTAAAGCATCTTGTTTGTTATAATGAGCTTATTTTCATGTCATGGCAGGTGGCCCATAATTATAGTGTTTTGTTGTTTTGGTGACAATGACATCTATTAAACCTCAATTCCTCTATGACAGATGGCTTTGTCCAATTCCTTCCTGAGATGTCAAGGTCTACATAACAAGACATTGTTGTTTTTGTATTTATCTGCTATGTTAAAATCATATTTCCCATAACTGTAAAATATTTTAAAGTTTTGAACAGTTTGTAAAAAAATACTTTGTTGAAACCTAAAACTTGAGAGGCACTGAATACAAATAATATACTTAAAATAGGAAGATGTGAAAAATATTAAGTATTGAATAACTCAATAAGTTTACAAGTGATTTTCTGAAATTATATAAAAAAATCCCTCCTTTGGATCCTGGTAGTGATTCACCATATTGAAAATTTCTAACAAAATTACATAAGTTTGAAGTCTTACTGAGTTTGTTAAAAAGAGATTCTTCTTCCCATATAGTCATTAAGTTGTTAATACTAGTACCATAGCTGCATATGTAGCCTTAAATTTTATAAAAACAAGTACTTAAATGGTTCACATTATTGTAGTTATTAGATAATGGTTAAGACAATAACTATACTGATTTTTACATTAAATAATTCTCAAGAATGACTCCTCTAGTATTCAATAACTATTGCTTCATAGTCATAAACTAAATTGACTTCTACCTTTTCTTTATTCACTAAAGTATTTATAGATAAAAGTATTGGAATTTTGCAAGTGTTATCCAGGCAAGTACCTGGGAGCTGCAGTCTGTTATCAAATTATCAAATGCACAAGTGGTATTTATTATATTTGTGAATTTTGTTTGTCTCACTATACTATACCTTTTTCCATATCTTTATGTTCTATAAGGATAGGGATTTTTGTTACTTTTCACATATAAATCTTGGGCACCTGTTTGACAGTGACTAAATAATGTATGTGCTCAATTAATATTTTCAAATGAATAAATATTTACAACTGCATTATGAGTTCTGAAAAGAAAAAGCAAATGATTTCTAGAAATGAAGTAAAGAGTCAAAATATTCTCTTAAGTATAGTATGTCTTAACACATAAAATATCTGGTTTAGAGAAAAATCAATCAATAAATTACCCACTTCTACAAGTCTAGAAAAAAAGAAATAGTAAGATTGTACAAGATGATGATATATCACTGACCTTTTTCTTAATAACAGAATATTTTTATTTTCAGAAAATACAAGCTGAAATTTTTATCAGTTGGAAACATATGGTATATACTTGTGCCCTCAAATGGTTCAGACTGGGAGAGAGAGGAGCAAATAGGATAAAATGTAAAAGTAAATAAATCTGGGTAAAGGGTATATGTGCATTTTTTGCACCTCTTTTATATTTGCAACTTTTCTGTAAGCTTAACAGTATTTGTGAATACATTTTTAAAGAAAAAAAATAGTTTCTGGCCTGGAAAAGTGCTGGTGGATAGTTCAGATCAATGGTTTTCAACATTTTCCCACCATGATGCAGGCTTAATACAATAGACATCAATAAGCTAGGTGATTGGATGTGATTTGAAGGAGTCTAGCTATTTATTTTTTTTGTAATTGATGTGTTCAGTCATCATATACTTATTGAATATCTGCTATATGCTGATGATGTGTTGTGGTGTTCCTTTTCTCTACTTTTCAAGTAAGCACTATTAGAGTGTATGTATAGCACTGACCTTTATGAGAAAAGATAACAAAATTTTCCCAAAGACAAATTTGTGTATTAATAATTCAGGTGACTTGATTAAATATTACTATAAAATATTTCAAGCAGCTGAATCTAATTCTTACCAAAACACATAATTAACTATCATATATCTTTGGTAATTAAAATTCATTTTGAAGAACATAGAGATAAAGCAATAAACAATTTAATTAATAAAAAAATAAACATTTGTTTTCTTGGCAAGATATTCTTGTGAAATTATATAATGTTTCATTTCCTACACAATAATAATAAGCATGTTTTTCTGGAGGATTTCAACATTACTTGTGATTTGACTTATGATTAATTGTCTACATTTAGATATAAATAAATTGAATTATTAATAATATTATTTAGACTGTAGATAATCTGTTTCACACTGTTATGACAAAATGTTTCACCATCTACTAATGAAATTAATAATATAATATTAGAAATATTAGTATAAATATTGAAGGGTTAAAAATTTACTAGAAAAATCATGCCAATTAAGATGTAAAATTTGACTGATAACATATATAATACAAGTGTTTGATTATATAAACCAATAATTAGGAACTGGTATTAGACTTCAACAATTTCAGTATCATATTTATACTTCACTCAAATATTGGTCATTATAAGTGGGTGCAAATAAAACCAAAGCCTGAAAGTCTAGTTATATGTGTGAATTATTTCCAGTATTTCTATTGACTTTTTGTATGTTTTGAGCTTCAAATGTTTTCCAGCATTAATTTATAGTCATAAGGACTACAAATTATATTTTTATATTTTCCAGCTAAGATGTGGCCTAGTTCCAGCATCAAGCATTTTTAAATTGAGTCTCTAAAAAGATGAAGAAAGAAAAATAATCAGATTATGTAAAATATAAAAAGTCATAAATAAATTCTCATTGGATATCATTTATAAATTCCATTTTTATAAAATTATGATTAATATTTTACCATCATAAGACACTAGAAAAAAGACGGTATGTATTTCCTTTGGCTGTACATTATTTGTGTAACACTGTTGACAACCTTGCTGTAGCACCATTATATAAGTAAAATAAAGAGGCATAAGATTTTACCAATTTTGTGAAGCAAATAAATGATTGAATATATTAAGAAATATTAAAAATTTAATTCAAGTAGTAAATTTACCTTCTTTAGTTAGCATATTCTCTGGTTGAAATGGGAGTGTGCTTATACTCCCCAAATTGTTAAGTCATGAAATAAATTGAGGTGTGTTCAATAGAAGCAGAAAAAGCCATTGACAAAGTTGAGCACCCATTGAAAATGCCGAAAAAATGCTGAAGAAAGTAGGGGTAGAAGGAACTTAACATTATAAATGCCGTATACAGTGAACCCAAGTTCAATACCAGACTGAGTGAAAAAAAAAATTGAAAGATTTTTTTTCTAAAATCAAGCACAAGATCAGGATGCTCACTCTTACCACTCCAATTCAACACAATTCTTGAAAATATAGTCAGAGCAATCAGGGAAAAAAAGTAAATTAGATGAATACAAACAAATAGGAAAAGAAGAAGTCTAATTATTATCTCTGTTTGCTGATGACATGATCTTATATCTTAACCTGAAAATAACCAACAGAAGACTTATAGAGCTCATAAACCAATTCAGCAAAATAGTAGGTTACAAGATAAACATTCATAAACTAATAACTCTTCTAGATTACAATAATGAATCTCCTGAGAAAGAAATCATGAAAACTACCCCATCATAATAACCTCAAACAAATAATTGGGAATAAGTCTAACCAAGGAGGAGAAATACCTCTATAATGAAAACTATAGAACATTAGAGAAAAAAATTAAAGAAACCCTAGAAGATGGAGAAACCTCCCATGATCTTGGATAGACAGAATTAATATTTTCAAGATGGGCATACTATTAAAGTGTCATAAAGATTCAATTAAATTTGCAACAAATATCAATGATGTTGGGTGTGTGGGAGACTCCCCCTTCTTGGAGAACATCATGGAATCCCTTACCCCTTCCCCTCCTCTCCAAAGTGCGCCAAGCCAAGAGCGCCAAATTCAAAGGTTTCCTTGTCCAATCCCTGCAGGACACAATGTCCGCTCACTGTTCCTGAGTCACCCTGCCAATCAGCACCCACTACGTCCCCTACGCAACCCTTCTTAAGCCAAAGTTTGTAAGCACAGGCTGTCTTCTCTCTCTCCTCTGCCCACTTCCTCTCTGCCCTCTTCCTCTTTTTTCTCTCCTCTCTACCCTTTCTCTCTCTCTTTCTGCCCTGCTCCTCTTCTCTCTCTGCTCTCTGCCTCTCCTTCAGGCAGCCCCCCAATAAAATCTCTTAGTTGAATGTCCATCTCTGGTGAGTCACTCGCCTTTCAA
>NW_026000305.1:977686-997869 GCF_001458135.2 Marmota marmota marmota | reverse complement strand
AGAGGGGGGGGGGGGGGGGGGCTAGGAAAAATAGAGGTACTTTGGAATAGGCATGGGGAGTGATGGTGGGAGGGTGTGTTGGAGTAGGAAGGATAGTAGAATGAATCAGACATTTTTACCGTATGTACATATACAATTACACAACCAGTGTGATTATATAGCATGTAAAAAGAATGAGAAGTTATACTCCATTTATGTACAATGTGTTAACATGTATTCTACTGTCATGTATAACTAATTAGAACAAATTTTTAAATGTATTTTTAAAAAGTAAATAGAACTGTGTAGGTGTCAAAATGCACTCACCCCAGGAAGTCCTTCCTACCACAAGAGAACAAAGGGAGGTGGAGACAACTAAAGGGGCATTTCTTTAAATAACCCAATAGAAGACAGTAAAACCTAGGAGGCATGCAGAAAGATTGTATACCTCATAGAACTCAGTCAATGAGGAACTAGGGGAGGGACCTTGAGCACTAGGGGATAAAAATACTGATTGTAACCGCTCTAGGGGTGCCTTTTGACCAGATACCTGATCTTGCAAGATCATCGTTAAGGTCTCCTTTCAGCTGCAAGGAAAACAAAAACAAAAAAACCAAAACACAAATAATAGCCAGGCACGGTGATGCAGGACTGTAATCCCCGTGGTTTAGGAGGCTGAGGCAGGAGAATCACAAGTTCAAAGCCTCAGCAATTTAGTTAGGCCTTAACCAATTCAGTGAGACTCTGTCTCAAAATAAAATATATTTAAAAAGTTTGGGATGTAGGTTCAATCCCCAGTATAAATATATAGAGAGAAAGCTTACAAATAATAAATATAATAACAAAAGGTGGCAAATATGTGTGGGAAAGGCACACTTATATATTGTTAGTGAGACAGGAAATTAGGACAACAATTTTGGAAGGCCATATGGAGATTCCTCAGAAGACTCAGAATGGAACCACAATAAAACCCAGCTATCCCACACCTTGGTATTTATCCAAAATAACCAAATCAGCATACTACTGTGATATAAGCACATAAATATTTATAGCAACACAATCACAATGACAAATTATGTAACCAATAATGAACGGATAAAGAAAATGTGGCATATATACACAATGGAGTTTTACTCAAGCATAAAGAATGGAATCATGACATTTGCTGGTAAATAGATGGAATTGTGTGAAATAAACCAAACTCAGAAGAGCAAGAGTCTAATATTTTCTCTCATACGTGGAAGCTAGAGCAAAACAAGTTTTAAAAGGGGAAATCCTATGAAATTAGAAGGGAGATTAGTGAGGTAGAGGAAGTGAATAGAGGGGGAATGTAAGGGTTATGGGAAAAGGAAGGAACTGTGGAGTGAAATTGACCAAATTATGCCATGTAAATATATAAATGCAGCACAGTGAATTCCATCTTATGTATATTCATAAAGCACCAATCAAAAAACAATAAATAAATAGAAGGAAGACCAGGAAATAGAAATAGCAGAATAGAAGAAGTGAGGAGAGGAAAGAATGAGGAAAAATTGGGAAGTGAAATGTATCAAATTATAATCAATACATATATGGGTAATGTCAAAACAAACTTCACTATTATGTATAACTATATGAACTAATAAAACATTTTAAAAGTTGTTTTTTTAACTCATTCCCACTTATAATAGCTATCTATTGAATACTATACAGGAATATGTCTATTCATTTCGTTGTATGTGTACATTAGTGGCAACTCAAAGGTGAAATGATAGATCTGAAAGAGAATTTCAAAACATATTTAGAATTTAGTACTAAAAATTTTATTTTATGCTATATCTGTTGTGAATATTAGTTTAACAATTCATAGTTTTCTCTCCATCTGCAACAAGAAAATAATTATTTTGATGAGAAAAGTCTAGTAATTTGAATTTTTAACACTGATGAACATGACCAATTTACTCATTCTTATTATATTGGTAATAACTATTTGTTGAGTATTTATATATTATTAATTTACTTATGATGATTCATTTAGTCATTACAATAGTGCTATGATGTCTTTATAAGTAGTATCTCTATTTAATAGGTGAGAACATGAATATTAAGTTGAATAACTTGTTTAAATAAGAGAGATAGACAATAACAAATGGAGTTGGAAAGGAAAACAAGTGTTGTTGGATTTCAGATAGCCAGTTCTCAACTGATGTATCATTATGCTTCTCAGCAGTATGCCTAAACATCCCAACCTTGCATATTAAGATATTTTTCTTGTAAATTATTAATAAAGTTGTTTGGAACTATGCAGTAAACACTAGTTAGCTTTCATTAGAGTATGGTTAACTAATAAGGATTCTTCTTAACCTTTCAAAAATATTTTGCAATTTAGGAAGTTTTGGGGTTCCAAAGCATGCACATTTGAAAGTGAACTATCCATGTAAGCAGGCATTACTAGTTTTGTACAAATTCTTGAAAAAATATTCTGTTTACTAGCTAAAATTGTTTTATTCATGTGGGTTTTCCATTTCTGCTACTTTTGGGGATAATTTTATGTAATGTTTCAAAAGTATTTTAAAAATTTAACTCTTTCCTTTGGATGGAGTCTTGACTTTTTCATGCTATTCTCCTTTATATTTTTCCTATTCTTCCTTTAAATTCTTATTGTTTTCCATTAATGCTTCTTAATTTATCATTCATATAAGTAATTTCATATATTTATAATATCATACATGTAAATGTTATTGTCATTTTATGATAATAAGTCACTTATGGCTGCCTTTGAGGTAAATAATTTGTCCCTTGGAGCAGAACTCTCTCTCTCTGATTTCTGGTTGACCATGTCCTACTTGCTTTCCTCCTCCATATTCTTATGTCAGGATTTTCTGCCTTGCCTGAGGCCCAGAGCAATAGAGTAGGTCATCTATGAACTGAAACTTCCAAAACCGTGAGTCCCAGTAAACTTTTCTTCCTCTAAGGTTTTTTTGTTGGGTATTTTGGTAAGAGCAAGGATCACAACAACAACAAAAAAATATTAACATAACTAAATGAGCCTAACTGGTGTAAAACATAACTATGTGAGCCTAATTGGTGTAATTAAACTGTTGATGACCAAAGTTGAAGAAAAAATCTTGAGAGCGGCCATAGTAAAAGGAAACATTAAATATGCAGGAATATAGTTCAAATGTTATAGACTTCTTATTCGAGGATATGTATGCCAGAAGAGAGTGGTGCTGAAATAAAATAACTGTCAGTGTAGAATTAAACACCAAGCAAAAATATTCTTTAAGAATGATCACAATATAAAGACTTTCTCAGATTAATGAAAGCTATAATAATTTGATGTAAATACATTTGCTATAGAAGAAATGGTAGAGTATGTTTTTAAAGCTTGGAGAGCTTATAGCAGAACAAAAAAAGTGGATCTTCAGAAAGAGAAATATAAATGGTAATTACCTGGGTGAATATAATACATTATGTTTCTACTTTTAAATTACTTAAAATGTGGATGATGGTTAAAAGTAAAATTAGTTCATTATTGGTATACAAATAAACATTTATAGATTTAATATATATGCCAAATATAACATAAATAAGGGAAGGAAAAAACTTTCATTTAAGAGTTTGATGCTTGATATGAAGTGACAAAATGCCACCTCTAAACAATAAACAAAATTGTTAAATGTACTGAAATCTCAAGAGCAACCTTTAAAAATACATGATGCTTCAGATAATAAATCCCAAGATAAATTGAAATTGAATATTAAAAATATGAAAATCCAAAGGAAGTTACAAAAGGATGAGTAAAATGAAAGATAAATAAAAACAAATAATAAAATTGTAATATTAAATCTGACCCAATTAAAAAGTGAATAATTAAGTTGATATATATGGCCCAAATGTACCAACTGAAAGAGGTTATATAGTGAATGAAAAAGAAAATAAAAAAACAAGGGTAATTTTCTGCCTACAAGAAATATACTATATATTTGAAAATATAAGTAAGATAAAGCAGGAAAATTAAAATATATATTATTAAAACATTAATAAAAATTCATTTGGATGTACTGAGATCATAAAAAGACTTCATAATGAGCAAAATTACCAGGAATATATAGGGACATTACATAGTAATATAAAAGGTCTAAACAAGAATGAATAATAATCCTATATGTGTATTTGCACTTGACCACAGAGTTCCAAAATACATGAATCAAAAATAACAAACATGAAAAGAGCAATAAATCAAAATTATGGATGAAGACTTCATCACTCTTCTCTAACTTCATCATTATTCTCTAAACAATTGATAGAAAATGATAAGTAGAAAATCAGCAAAGATATTTAATACCTGAACAAAATATAAATGGACTTCATTCACCTAATTGACTTTGAATAGCAATAGGATGTACATAAAAAAGTGCACCTAACACATGCACCAAAATAATTATCCATCACATTAATATACTATAAAGGAAATATCCAATGATCATTTGAATTCATTCAGAAAAAAAAAATTGAGAAAAACAATATAGATTCATAATAAGTCTGGGCCCAGTGGTGCACACCTGTAATCCCAGTGGCTTGGGAGGCTGAGGGAGGAGGATTGGGAGTTAAAAGCCCCCCTCAGCAAAATAGGGCTAGGGATGTGGCTCAGTGGTCGAGTGCCCCTGAGTTCAATCCCCAGTACCTCCAAAAAAATTCATAATAAAAACTATCAGAAAAAAAAACTTTATAGCCAATTTGAACTATTGATTATATTAAATCCTGGGAGCACTAAGATAGGAGAATGAAGAAAGGGTGCACTTGCCACTTGTTCTGCTATTTGGAATTTAAACAATGTGAATACTGCTTCATAACGTCTGAAGAACATCATTGTAAATCAATATTTATCAGAGATTCAGAGAGGCTCAGAGATTCTGGTGTTGTGAATGGAGGCTTAAAGGGAAAATACTTGAATTCAGAAGCAGCAGTGGTGCTGTGTCAACATAAAGGGAAAAAGAAACACAGTGGAAAATTTTGGCACATAAATACCTGAAGAAGCCATCTGTACTTAGTTGATACAAAGAACACACAGTAAACACTTTTGAAATACTTTCCATGTTTCTCAACTTCTAAGTGATGAAATGAGGTGGAAATACAGCTTGAAAAGTTTTTGCTGAATCTTGTTCCTATGGGAACCTGAGAGTTCTTAGCAAATAATTCCACTCTATCCAGTTCTTACAGGCATGACTAAGTGTACATGACAAATCACAATCTCAAAAACAGTTATAGAGAATAGTGGATCCAGGCATATTCAAGACAGAAATGGAGGATAGTGCGACATGCTCTATCTCTCCCTTTGATCTCTGTGGTGCAAATGACTAGTTGAAAATGTTCTGAGGAATAAAACTGGTGGGCCTGATTTCCCTGGAGAGAATAGAGTGCAATGTCCTATCCATTTGAATTCTGTGATGTCAATAAAAGGAATTTGGAAAATTGAACATGTGGGTGTGATCACATTTGGGGCCAGAGATTAGGAATTTCATATAAGGTGGAAGGGGCCTACAGAAAATCTATTGTTCACTGTCTACCCAGAATGGTTGGTTATCATTCCCTAAAGGGATATCACTGGAGAGACCCTATTGTTGCAGACACCCAGCCAAGATTGGCATATACATGGCCTTAGGAATGCAAAGATCTGATTGATGGAGAGTAGATACTCCAAAGTACAATATTCCATTTACGGATCAACCCCAGGACCTGGATTATCCCCAACAGATCTCAGCAATCCTTCCAATCAAGAAAAGCAGTGGTAAGATATCCAGACAAACCTCTAATAGAAGGTACTTCCAACTTCATAACCCCTGTATCAGTGAGCAGAGAAGCTGAGATCCACTTCACCCAATTACACTTCCAAGTTACTCAAAAAGAGTGGCAAAACTAAAAAAGGAGAATGGGTTTAATAATATACAGCCCTTACTTTCTCTAAGAGGTACATAGCCCAAAAGTAAGAGAAATAAGGACAGTCTGCAACAGAATGTAAATATTCACAAATTTGGTATAAAAAATTTTACTATTCTCCTTACAATTTTTTCTTTCTCTTTATCATTATTATTGTTTAGTTTTTACTGTTATATTTGCTAGTTTATATATATATTTCTACAAGATACACCATGCAAATGGATACTGAAAGCAAGTGACAGAACAGCTGACTAGAGAGCCGAATACAGTTTCAAAACAATTTATTTTCATTATCATCTACTTTCTCATACAATTCAAGAAAATCACTCCAATTTACCCCTGGTATTATGATCTGCTGGAAATATTAGAATCATTTTTGTAGAAATATTTATGAATAGCTGGTTTGATCTGAAGCAGTTCTAACTACTGTCAAACAATATTTGCTCTAAATGTAGTGGTAGAGACTCAACAGAAGAGCAAGTACAAATTGAGTGAAAATATTGACACAATGACATTTGCCAAATCCAAGCTACTTATAAAAGGAAAAGAATCTTGCTAAAAAGTCCATTATGTGAAAGTAAAAGAGATAATCATCCCAGTAAATGGGTAGAAAAGCTAATAATATAAAAAATCAAGGAAACAAGCCACCTCAAATTGTTCACAACATGACATCAATTGACACATTGACACCACAGTGGAGGAAATGCCAGAAAAATAATTGAGAAAGTTGAAAATTAAAATGATCAATGAAATTATAGAAGATATGAAGAATAAAGTAAGACAGAAACCACAGGAAGTGAAAGCTTATTTTAAAAAAGAAGTAGAGATTCTGAAAAAGAACCAAACAGAAATCCTGAAAATTAAAGGTTCAATAAGTCAAGTTAAAAATTCAATTGAAAGCACAATTAATATATTAGATCACACATAAAACAGATTCACAGACCTCAAAGACAAATTATAATCTTGAAAATAAGGTTGATGAAAAAGTTAAGATATAAAGAGATCATGACCAGAATATTCAAGAAATTCAGGATCACATTAAGAGACTGAATCTAAGAATCATTGTGTAGAAAAAGTCACAAAATACAAAGTAAAAGAAAGTTCAACCTTTTCAAAGTAATAATGTCAGAAAATCTCCAAACCTTAGAATAAAATAGAAATCCATGTATAAATTGTATTTAGAACCCCCAATGGGATTTTTTATCCTAAAAAAAGATCCTCTCCAAGACATATTAAATTTACGTGTAATATATAGAACAAGGCTAGAAATTTAAAGGTCACAAGAGAAAAATGGTAGGTCACATTTAGAGGTAAATCAATTAGTCTTTTCATTAATTTCTCAGACCAGACACCCTAAAAGCCAGGAGGAGGGCTTAGAATAATATATAAAGATAATAGGGACTTGGTTTATGGCTCAGTGGTAGAACACTTGCCTAGCATGTGTGAGGCACTGGTTTCGATTCTCATTACCACATATAAATAAATGAATTAAAAATATAAAGATAATAGGTTCCAACCAAAATTGCTATATCCAGAAAAGTATAATTCAGAATTGAATATTTCCATGATTAGCAGAAACTACAATGATTCATAACCACCAAGCTATCAATACAAAAGATACTCAATAAAATATTTCATTCAGAGGAAATGAAAAATAAATATTAGAGCCATCATATAGAAGGCTCTCACTAGAAAAAATAGTGAATTAAGGGAGAATCAAGTCTGAATTAAAAATTAGAAATCAATCAAAATGTGAAGAAATAAAATAATTTCTCTATAATAACAATGAAATTAAATGGATTATGCTCTCCAATCAAATTCATAGATTTGCAGGATAGACTAAAAACAAAATCCAACCTATGTTTTTGTTTACAAGAGATTCACACTATAGGCAAAGACATCCACAGGCTGAAGGTGAAAGGATGAAAAAAGATATACCATGCAAATGCAAACTGAAAGCAAGAAGAGTCACTACTCCTATTAGACAAAGTATATTTCAAGCCATAATTAATCAAAAGAGACAAATAAGGCCATTATATACTAGTTAAGGAAATAATCCCAAAATAAGATTAAGTGATTGTAAATTTTTATGCTGTAATGTCAGTGCAACTCATTAAATAAAATGAACCCTACTTGATATAAAGACTCAGGTTGACTCCAATACTATAACACTTGGTGGGTTCAATAGACCTCTCTCAACAATGGGTAGGTCATCCAGACATTAACGAAGACTCTTCAGAAATAAAACATTATTAACCAAATGAACTTAATAGTATTCCATTCATGAAAAACTGAATTTTCTTTCTTCTCAGCTTCACATGGAATCTTTTCTAAAATAGACCTTAATTTAGGAAACAAAACAAGTCTTAGAATACAAATAAATAGAGATATCCCTTGCATACTATCCAATTATAATGGAATAAAATTAGACAACATTAACAATTTAAAAAGATATCCTTTTATACATGAAGATTAGATGACACTATTGAATGAGGAATGGACAGCAGAATAAATTACAGGATAAATATTTATAAAAATAGCATTTTTAAAAAATTCTGAAGAGTCTTAGGCTGTGTTTGACTGACCATCAAATTTTCAGTTTGATTTTTGAGTGTTTCATTTCCTATATTTCCATTTGTTTCTTTTTTTGGGAATTTCTCTTTATCCAAATGATATTTTACTTCCTGTATTTTCTCTTCTGAGTTTATCCTTATATCTTTTTTTAGACCACTGAACATTTTAATTATGAACTTCCTAAATTTTTTTCTTGGCATTTCCTTCATTTTGGTGTCAGTATAATTAGTTGGTAAAGTACTGTGAGCTGTTGGCATTATTTATTTTTTTTGCTTTGTCTTAGTTCCTGTACATCTGTTCATCTACTGGGATGATTACCACTTCTAATTTTATGCAAGGGATTATCTGTTGAGCTTCCATCTCTTAAGAGCCTCAGGCAGGGCAAAAATACTCATATTGATATTTCATTCAATATGTGTTTTCAGGCAGAGACTCAGACCTAAGGAAACATATTTGGAATCTCAGCAGGTGGAAGAAGATGTGAAGCATAGTTGGGATAATAGTGATTTTTTTTTTCAGAGGTGGCAGCAGACTCCACTTTCAACTCTAGCCCCATTTAGCCCCTCAAGCCATTTCCATAGGACATTTTATATGCAAGCTAAAGAAGGCACAGTACCAAGAAGTTACATAAGTGGGTGCATGCTCATATGCAAATATTTATGACCTTGAGTACATATGCTGAATCAGGGTGTTTATAACCTTGGCTACATACTAAAAACATAGTCCACCAGAAGCCTAGGTGAGGGAACCTAACTATGGTCATTTGGGGTCTGCCCAATATGTGTCCTCTGCTATCTCCAGTATCAGAAACACCTTGAAAGAAGATATTAAAACTTATTTACTACAATCATTTCAGAGCAAAATCACTTCACTAATCAAGAAAAACAAGAACTTGTTAGTAGTGTTCTCCAGAGTTCCTATAATCTAGGGATAAAATTGTAGTAATGTTCTGTAATTGACTGAAAAATTCGTAAATAAAGTAGACAAAATAATATTTCATTATATGTGGGAATAAACAGAAGAGATAAAGTTGAGCAAATGAAGAAAAGATAAGAAAAATAACTCAAACCAAGGCAAAAAGAGAACAAGATGAATGGTGGAGATTTGAGAGAGTAGCATATAATGTAAGAAGAAAAAGGGGCTACAGGTGGGAAGTGTAAATCTTTTCTATAAATAAAAAGAGTGATTCTAATTAGTACTTTAAAACATTGGAAGAAATAAATTCAGGTGGTTTGAGGGCACAATATTGCATACTAGGGGGGAAAGTATTGAATCAAAATGAAGAGTAATATAAGTATAATCAAAGTTGACATTTGAGCTGTTTATAATTATCCATGCCAAGGTGCAGAAAATTATTTCTGAGTCTTTCTACTTTGGATTTTATCATGTTTTGTAACTTTTAGAAGATGCCCATCAGTCTTCAGTTTTGGATCCTCCTAGGATTACTGTGACACACAAGCTACTCCCCAAATTGCAACCAATTTCTCACCATCTGCATCTTATTTGTAAGCCCAGGGATCTAAGGCTTCATATTAGGAGAGTTCTATATTGTGTTGCTGGCTGTTTTTATTGGGTGAAGAAACAAGGGATGCAGGGCTCTGGACTGTTGCTCTGACTGCTGCTGGCTGCTTTGCACTAACTCCCCCCACAGAGTCTTCTTTAAAGTAGAATACAGCCTGAATACTGTCTACAGGTGTGTCTGATTGTTGGTTGTCTGTGGGTAATCCCTGAGGCAGAATCACTCCTGCCTCTGGCTAATTTAGATTGTCAGGTTGCCATCCCTATAACTTGAATATATGATCAGTTGTTTCACCTATATCTGAGCTCCCACTGCTTGCAGTTGTGAATCACAGGTGCCCTCTCCTCTCTGCTGCGTCTCCCCTGTATCATCATTAAGTACCTGGTGGCTGCCTGCAACCACAGGACCCTTGTGTGCAGGCTGTCCATGGGCCATCTGAGGTACAGAAGCCTCTTCCCTGGTTGATATAGACCACCAGGTTACCATTCCGTTGACTGGGGAAGAGTCAGTTTGTCCACCTGCATCTGAAATTTTACTGCCTTTAGTTTTGAATCATAGGTGTTGCTCCCCTACACTGCCTGGGATAGAGGGTCTGTTGGCCTATGTGTGTCTGAACTCTCATTCTCTGCTCAATCTCACTCTCACTCGTGAATCTGGGACATCTGTTCTCCTTTACTGCAATCTTCTCTGCAGGATGCATCCTTCTGTGGCACAAACACCTTGATCCTGGTTGTTACAGGTCTTGGTTTCTAATTAATTTTTCCAATCTATGTCTTTTGAATGGAGAGATTAGTTCATTTATGCTATGATTTTGGGAGAAAAGCTCAAGTATGAGAAAATGTAAAAAAACTTAGAAGTGAAAAATTGGCTTATGAGAGTTTTAACCTAATTAACCTGGTATGTTAATCCACTGATAGGAGTTAACTGAATGGGAGGTAACTGTAGGCAAGTAGTGTGTGCCTAGAGGAGGTGGGTCCCCGGCGGTGTGATTTGGGTGTATATTTCAACCTTGTTGATCAGAGTTCTCGATCTGCTTTCTGATCACCATGTTCTGAACCACTTTCCTCTACCACACAGATCCCAAAGAATGAAGCTGGTTGTCTATGGATTGAGACCTTTGAAACCATGAGCCCCAAAGTAAACTTTTCCTTTTCCAATTGTTCCTGTCAGGTCTTTTGGTCACAGCAGTGAAAAAGCTGACTAAAACAATTCACATTCACCAAAATTATACATATGATTTTATCTCTTGCAATTTTGATTTATTTCTGATGTTGAATTCAGACTTGATTCCTCTTAATTGAGTATTCCTCCAGTGAGATTTAGCCACATGCTGGCTCTGATATTTATTTTTCATTGTGTCCGCATGAAATTTCTCATTCAGTATGTTTTACAGTGCTGACATAGTGGTTATGAATTTTTTTTTATATATCAGGAAAATATTTTATTTCATCTTCAATTCTATAGGATGGTTTTGCTAGATGTGGTAGTTCTAGTGGGAATCCATAATATTTCAGGGCTTTATATATATCTTCCCAAGCCCTCCTGAATTTTAGGGTGTGGGCTCAGAAATCAGTACAAATACGAATTGGCTTACCTCTAAATGTGACTTGCTGTTTTTCTTCTTGCAGTTGTTAGAATTCTATCCTTGATCTGTATATTGGACATTATAATTTTAATATGTCTTGGAGAGGATCTTTTTTGGTTTTGACTGTTTGTGGTTCTAAATGTTCCTTTTATTTGGATTGCCATCTCATTCCTAATATTTGGGAAATTTTCTGATATTGAAAATTTTACACAATCATTTATTTTGTATTTTGGCCCATTCATCTATGCTAATAATTCTTAGATTTGATCTCTTTATGTTATCCTAGATTTCTTGTATATTCTGTTCATGGTCTCTTAAGATTTTTTTCTTTATTATGGACTTCATTTCAAGATTTTATGGTTTGTCATGGAGGCCTGAGAATCTGTCTTCAAAGTGGTCTAATGTATTGGTGATGCTTTTCTGATTTTTATATTTACTTATTGAGTCTTTCTGTTCCAATATTTCTGTTTGTTTTTTTTCAGAGTCTCTATCTCTTCATTGAAATGTTACTTAACTTCCTGTTTCCTAGTTTATTGTTTAATTCTTGTTTTTCATTGAACATTTTAGTTATCAACTTTCTCATTTCTGTTTCTGTTTCTGGCACTTTCTCCACTGTGGGGTCAATGGGGTCAGTTGAGTTTTGAACTAAGCGGGGTGGCTTATTCCCTTTCTTTTTCATGTTGTTATTATCTTTATCCAACTTCTGTGATCTCCTTTTATATAAGGAAATTTCAGTGTATTTTTTTCATTAGTAAATGTCCTGGGTTAGTTAAATGTCTTGATGCCAATATTTTCGTTTAATTTGAACTTCTATTATGTCCAGTCTACTACAACATTGAGAGTAGATACTAATCCCCAGTAATGATAGACACTTTAGAATAATACTTTATACTATTAAATAATTTAAAACACCTATTAATAACATTCTTCAGCAGCCCATTCATAATACTTTGAAGAATTTCCATACTGCTTTCCAAAATGGTTGTACTAATTTGCAGGCCCCCAATAATGTATGAATACACTTTCCTCCAAAATCCTTGACAGCATTTATTAGTTTTTGTATACCTGATGATTGCAATTCTAACATAAGTGAGATGAAATAGAATAGAAGACACAGAGATAAACCCACATACATATAATAATCAGATACTCAAAAAAGTTACCAAAATATATGGTGGAGAAAAAAGAGCCATTTTAACAAACGGTGCTGGGAAAATTAGATATCCACAAGAAGAAGAATGATACTTGATCCTTATTTCTCACCTTCCACAAAAGTCAACTCAAAGTTCATCTAAGAACTTTAAATTAGAACAGAAACTTTGCAACTCTTAAAAGAAAACATAGGGTCAATACTCCAATAAGATGACACAGGCACTGATTTTCTTAATAAGACTCTGAAAGCTCAAAATAAAACCAAGAATCAATAAGTGGGAAGGCGTCAAATTAAAAAGCTTTTGCACAGCAAAAGAAAAAAAAATAAAGAAATGAAGATAAAGTCTATGGAATTGTAAAAAAAAAAACACAGTGAAAAAAATATTTGCCAGCTACTCCTTTGATACAGGATTAATATACAGAATTTATAAAAGAAAATCTTATCACAAAATGCAAATAACCCAACAAGTGGAGAAAATAACAGATGTTTCTCAAAATAAGAAATACATATAGCCAACAAATATATGAGAAAATGTTCAACAGTGGGGTGTGATGGTGCTTACCTGTAATCCCAGTGGCTCAGTAGGTTGAGACAGGCCGACAGCAAGTTCAAAGCCAGCCTCAGCAAAAGCGAGGTGCTAAGCAACTCAGTGAGACCCTGTCTCTAAATAAAATAAAAAATAGGGCTGGGGATGTGGCTCAATGGTTGAATGCCCTGAGTTCAATCCTCAGTACCACCCCCCCTCAAAAAAATGTTCAACATCCCTAGCAATCATGGAAATGTCTTGATGCCAATATTGTTATTTTTGTGTCTTGAGAAATATCTTTCTATATTCTTAGACCATTTTAAAAGCTCAGTCTTATCCCCAATATGTGTTCTTGGCATTTTGGTAAAAAATATATATATATATATATATATNATATATATATATATATATATATATATATATATATATATATATATCTTGAACTTAATATGTGCATTTGTTTCTGAGTTCTGTATGTGATTTCATTGGCCCATCTAAATTTGTTTTACCCTTATCATGCTGGTTAGATTACCATAGCTTTGTAATATATTTTGAAATCAGGTAATATAATGCCTGCAACTTTCTTATTTCCATAAACATTGCTTTGGATATTTGGATATTTTTGTGGTCCATATGAATTTTAGGATGTTGATGATACTGGGATTTTGATAAAGATTGCATTAAATTTCTACATTATTTGGGCAGCATGAGAATTTCCCAAATGATAACTATTTTATTTGATAACATGGGATATATTATTATTTATTTATTTCACTTCAATTTCTTACATCACATATTTGTTATTCTAAATTTACAGGTTTTTCACTTTCTTGTTTAATTTATTTATGATAATTTCATTTTTCTTGTTACCATAAAAGAGACTGTTTTCTTGATTTATTTTTGGCATAGTTCTCTATTAATGTATTGAAATGTTACTGGTTTTTCACGTTGATTTTTTTAAGTTATAACTTTTAAAAGTTAGTTAGTTCTAATAGTATTATTGGTTAGAGTATTTAGGGCTTTTATAATCTCTATATAAGATTATGTTGTCTGCAAGAAGGACAATTTAACTTTCTCCTTTATAATTCAAATATTTTTTTAATCTAATTCTTCTCTCTAGGACTTCCATATTAAATATGAGTGGTGAAAGTGGCCATTCTTGTCCTGTTTCTGATCTCAAGGGAAACCTTTCAACTTTTCCCCACTGAATATAAAGTTAGCTATGTATATATAATATGTGGTCTTTATTGAGTTGAGTTACATACCTTTTATACCTCTTATTTATAGTTACAATCATGAACTGATATTAAATATTGTCAATTTTTTCTTGCAACTATAAAATGATCAAATGAACTTTTTCCATTCTATTGATGTGGTGTATCACATTTATAGATTTGCATTAAATGAAATAACCTTGAATTTCTGAGAACAACCCCACTTGACCATGATGAATGAAACCATTTAATGTGCTTTTGAATTTGGTTTAGTCATATTTTGTGGAAGATTTTTACATGTATGTTTACCAGATAGTTGGGTCTATAATTTTATTTTGTTGTTAGTTTTTTCTGTGGCTTTCATCTCAGAGTAATGCTGACCTTCTAATAAGTCATACTCCATGTATGTATATGTTCAAATATACTCTAATATTATGTACATCTAAACATACATGTTTATATATATAATGAGTTTAGAAATATACCTTCCTTTTCAATTTATTGGAAGTTTTTTGAAAGATTGGTATTAGCTATTTAAATACTTGGAAAATTTCAGCCAGTAAGTCATCGGTTCCTGGACTTTTATTTGATCATAGTCTATTTAGTTGATTCAACCTCTTTACTCATGGGTATGATCAAATTGTCTATTTCCTCATCTTTTAGACTTGGTAAATTTTATGATTCCATATATTTATCCATTTTTGTAAATTGTAAGCTTTTGGCCTATAATTTTTAATAGTAATATCATATGATCATTTGCATTTTTGTGGTATGTTTTAGGGGGTACTGGGGATTGAACTCATGGGCACTTGACCACTGTGTCACATCCCCAGACCTTTCAGGCAGTTTTTTAGAGACAGGGTCTCACTGTGTTACTTAGTGCCTCACCATTGTTGAGGCTGGCTTTGAACTTCTGATCCTCCTCCCTCAGCCTTCTAAGCTGCTGATATTGCAGGCATGCACTACAGTGCCTGGCTTCTGTTTTATTTTTCTAATGTCTATTTTAAAATTTTATTTTTTTGAATCTTCACTCTTTTTTCAGGTAATTCTAGCTAAATTTTATTTTGTTTATGTTTCCAAAAATAACTCTGTTTTATTGACATTTCCTATTATTCTAGCATCTGTTGCTCTTATTTTCTCTGTGATCTTTATTATTTATATAGTTTATTTATGTTGGGCTTATGTTTTGTCATTTTCTTTTCCAATTTCCTTAAAATATGGAATTAGTTTTTTTAATTTTTTTAGTCTGGGATATTTCTTTTTTTGATATGGGAATGTAGTGGTATGAACTTCTGAAGATAATTTTGAAATGTCTTTTTAAATTTCTTCTTTGACTCATTGATTTTTGAATATATGTTGTTTAGATAGAATGTATTTAGAATTTTCTGAAATTTACTATTTTATTTATTTATTTATTTGCATCATTTTCTTGTGGTCAGACAAGATAGCCAAAGTAATTTTGATCTTAAAATTGTTAAGACTAATTTAGGAACCTAAAAAAGATCTATCATAGTAGGAACAGAAGATGATGGAGCAAACGCAATTTAGATAGCAAACTCGATATCTCCAACACATAGTAAGGATCAATTGAAGGAACAGCAGACCAGAGGTGTGTGTAACAGAATAAATATTCCAACATTCAGTATTAGGCACTCTGAGACCTGGAGAGACTTGAGGGTTTGCTACTGGAGCAGAAAATAAGGGCATAGGTAGGGGATGAGGCAACAGAGAGAGAGAAAAAGGGAGAGTTAAAGCACATAAGCTCACTCACTTAACTGAAAAGAAAAGCAGATCAAATTAAAACACAATAGGAAGAGCAGGGTAAATTAAGATCAAGTAGTTTAAACCAAACCATGAAGAGAAAGCCATGCCAGGCTCCATAGCCATTTTGTGGAACCCACAACAGATCAATCACCAAATAAAAATATTAACAACAACATCTTCCCTCCCCCATTCAAACTTCAACATATTAAACATGAGGGAGTACCCCTGCAGTGTTAACTCCTCAGAATCCATCTAGAAAGAATTGTAGAGGGTTTGCTACTAGCCAAAAATTACTGAAGCCCGAAGGTAGGTTCCCAGGATTATTGCCACAGCCAAAAGGTGATTAGACACTTAAGTGTTTGGCATCTCTGTGTTCATGTGTCTGTGTCCCTTATAGCCTTAAGCTTTGGTCTAAAGATATGTCACTATGACCAGAAAGCATAAAACTGACATAGAAGAAATTTTTTTAAAAGGTGGCATACAAATTCCTGGAAGATATCTTCTTAATCCCAGAAAAGACATAAATGCTCCCACCCATTACTAGCTTCTCTATCTCCCTCATTATACCTATCCCATATTTGTAACTAGTCAACTCCCTGGAGTTGAGCTGTTTTGTGAGCAAAGCTCCCTCCTCTCTATTTTTTTTTGGTCCCTGAATAAAGATCTTTCTTTACTGTCCAAAAAAAGGGGCGGGGGGAGACCATTTAGGTAGGGGAAGATGATGGCTCTGAAATAGAAACTAAAGTATTGCAAAATATTTTCAATGAAATATTATTAAAAATTTCCAAATCTTAGGAATGAGATGGAAAACCAAATATAAGAGGCATGTAAAACTCCAGATAGGCAGGACCAAAAGAGATCTTTTCAAAGGTACATTATGATTAAAATTTCAAATATACAATTTATGGGTAGAATTTTCAATGTATATAAGTTTTAAATGGCATGTCACATTTAGAGGTAAACCAATTCAGATTTTAATTGATTTCTTAATACAAACCATAAAACCAATGAGGGCTTGGAATAATATATCACAAACCCTGAGAGAAAATGTGTGCCAACCAAGATCACTATAGCTAGCAAAATTTTCCTTCAGAATTGAAATGAAAATCTGACCATGATAAGCAGAAACCAAAAGAATTCATAGGCACCAAACCTACACTATACAACTATTCATTGAAATATTTCTTGCATAAGAAATAAAAAGTAAAAATTAAAACCCAAATGAGGTTAAATAGTATGAGAAAAAAATCAATTCAAGAAGAAACAAATCTGAGTTAAGCATTAGAAGTAAATCAAAATGGCAGGAAGTGAAAATCATCTCTTTATAATAACATCAATGTAATTGGTATAAACCCTTCAATTAAAAGACACAGGTTTGCAGATTGGATTAAAAACAAGACCCAAATTCAAGTCTTCATACATGTATTTTGTATAATGATGACCATCACATTTGGTGCCAACATACCTTATATACAAACAGAGATATGAAAAATTGTGGTATATATGTGCATTAAGAATTGTAATGCAAAAAAAGAGTACATGTGTAATGACATAAATTGGTGTGAACATACTTTATATACAGAGATATGAAAAATTGTGCTCTATATGTGTGATAAGGATTATAATTCATTCCACTGTTGTCATGTATTTAAATAAATAAATAAAATTTAAAAGCAAACAAACAACAACAACAAAAAAATAACAAGACCCAACAATATGTTGTTTACCAGGGACTCATTTTACAGTCAGACATCCACAGACAGAAGATGAAAGAATGGGATACGATATACCATGCAAATAGTAGCTGAAAAAAAGCAGGAGTAGCTACTCTCATATCACAGTGGATTTCAAGATAAAATTAATCAGAAGTGATAAAAGTCCATTCATACTGGTTAAAGAGGTCATACAAACAATGGTGCACCTATGTACATAAAAACTCTGCTCATTATAAATAATTAAATATTCCACAATACTGTAATAATTAATGATTTCAACACACCTAATCACCTTTAGATAAATCATGCAGACATAAACTAAGCAAAGACTGTGTAGTACTAAAAAGTACTATTAATCAAATTGACATAACAGACATCCATTGACAAATGAATTTACTTTCTTCTCAGCACCACATGGATCACTCTCTAAAATAGGTCTAATTTTAGGGCACGAAGCAAATCTTAGCAAATACAAAAAAAAATAGAGACAATTCCTTGTATCCTATCAGATAATAATGGAATGGAATTAGAAATCAATGATGAGATAAGAAACAGAATAGTAGAAGAAATCAATGGAGAAATAAATATAAATTTCTTAGCAATAGATGAGAATAGTGGTTTCCACATTTCAAAATACTTGGATGGTATGAAGGCAGTTCCAAGAGGAAAATCAATAGTACTGAGTTCATACATTATAAAAATAAAAACATACCAAATAAATGATTTAATATTATAAGAAAAAACTAAAAAAATAAGAATAAAATAACAAGAAAATCAGTAAAAGATAGGAAATTATTGAATGAGAGGCTAAATCAATGAAACTTAGAATGAAAAAAACAATACAATGAATCAATAAAACAAAGAGTTGTTTATTTGAAAGGATAAACATGATTGACTCACCCTTTGCCAAACTAATCAAAAGAAAGAATATGGAGATGATTTTTTAAAAGTGGAGATGAAAAAGGAAATATACTGAGAGGACAGTGACTCAGACACTACTGAGAAGATTAGTAGAAAGTACTTTGAAAATTTTTACTTCAATAAACTAGAATATCTTGAAGATATTTTCAAATTTATAGGATATATAACCTTCCAAAATTGAACAATGAGGATACAGAATCTTAATGAATATCAAGTAATGGAATTGAAGCAACTTTAAAGCTTTCCAAGGAAGAAAATACCAGGATTAGAAAGATTCTCAGTCAGGTTTTACCAGATCCTTATAAAAGAGCTATTACCAATCCTCCTTAAATCATTCCATGAAACAGAATATGAGGGAAAACTGTAAAATTCATTCTATGCTGTCACCCTGATACCAAAACCAGACAAAGACACATCAAGGAAAGCAAACTTCAGGCTAATTTCTTGATCAATATAGGTTCAAAAATTCTTAATAAAATATTGGTGAACTACACTCAAAAACACATTAAGAAGATAGTGCAATGTGATCAAGTCTATTTCACCTCAGGGATGCATGGTTGATTCACCATGCACAAATCAATCAATGTAATTCACCATGGAGATAGAGTTAAGGACACAAATCACATGATTATTTCAATAGATATAGAAAAAGCATTTGACAAAGTCTAGCACTCTTTCATGTTTAAAGCGTTAGAGAAACTAGGGATAGAAAGAATACCTCAACCCTGTAAAAGCTGTATATATGGCAAACCCAAGAGTAACATGATACTGAATGAAGAAACACTGAAAGCATTATCCCTAAAAACAAGAATAAGACAACATGCCCATTCTCATCACTCCTATTCAACATAGATCTTGAAGCTTTAATCATAGCAATCAAGCAAGAGAAAAAAATTAAAATGATCCAAATAGAAAAAGAAGTTAAATTATCTCTGATTTCTTATGACATGATCTCATATTTAGAAGACCCCAAATAACTCCACCAAAAGACTTCTACAGCTGAAAAATAAATTTAGTAAAGTTGTAGGATACAAGATCTGTATACATAAATGAATTGTTTTCTTATACTCCAATAGTGAATCTGATGTATGAGAAATTAGTAAAACTATCCTGTGGTGAGCCGTTCTAATTAGACCGTGGCCGCCATTAGAAGATGGCGCCGGCTTCCACTGTGGCCTGTGATAAACAACTCCTAATATGGAGAATTGGCACGCAATCCCTTACCACCCTATGAGAAAGGTCCACGTGGCAGCTTAAGATTGGTATGCTGGAGGCTTTATTAGGCTGTGCTTGGGCGCTCGGCGACGGGTCACT
>NW_026000305.1:941505-975399 GCF_001458135.2 Marmota marmota marmota | reverse complement strand
GCTATAGACCTTTTACCTTCCTCTGGGGTTTAGGGATTGTGTTGCCAACTCAAATCTTGTCATTACTACCAGGCTACCTGTGTTATCCTAGTTCTCGCCGTCATCACGATGCAGGATGCGAGGCAAGGCACTGCACTTGAGTGATCCCTCAACGGACCTCAAGGAAAGCATGTCCTATTGCATGCGGGTTTGACGTCCACGCCCCGCCCTACGAAAAAAGGCGTCGGCTGATATGGGATCAGGTCTGGGGAAGGCGCCTCCTTGGGACTGAACCATACATTGCAGCCACTACTGCACAGTAGGATAGGACCTCTACTTTCGCCTGCATTGTTTTATAAAACAGAAGGGGGAACTGTGGTGAGCCGTTCTAATTAGACCGTGGCCGCCATTAGAAGATGGCGCCGGCTTCCACTGTGGCCTGTGATAAACAACTCCTAATATGGAGAATTGGCACGCAATCCCTTACCACCCTATGAGAAAGGTCCACGTGGCAGCTTAAGATTGGTATGCTGGAGGCTTTATTAGGCTGTGCTTGGGCGCTCGGCGACGGGTCACTGGAAGATGATACATGAATCAAGGCCTGAATAAACTGCTGAAAGAAGAATCCTGTGTCGTTTTTTCCCTTGCCGGCGAGGGGTCGCGGCACTATCCTACTCAAAAAAGTGTAAAAACAACAACAACAACAACTATACTTGGAAATGAATCTAACAAAAAGAATTGAATGACCAGTATAATTAAAACTATAGAACACTGAAAAAATAAATTAAAGAAGTATTTAGAAAAGGAAAAGACCTCCCATGTCCTTGGAAAGACAAAATTAATATTGCCATAACGGCCATATCACCCAAAGTGTTATACAGATTCAATGCTTTTCATATAAAAATACCAAAGATAATCTTCACAGAATTAGAAAAAAATTGATAATTCATTCAGAAGAATACAAAACCCAGAATAGTCAAAGCAATCCTGAGCCAAAAAAAGCTATACTGGAAACATCACAATATCTGATCTCAAATTATGCTACAGAAATATAGTAAGAAAAACAGTGCAGCACAGGTACCAAAATGGACAAGAAGTCAAATAAAATAGAATGGAAGAAACAGAGAGAAACCCACATAGATTTGGTTATCTGATACATGATAAAGATGCCAAAAACATACGTTAGAAAAAAGATAGCCTTCTTATCAAATAGAACTTGAAGAACTGGATATACATATGCATAAGAATTAAGCAAGATTCTTATCTTTTGCATTACACACAAGTCAAATCAAAAGGGGTTCAAAGAACTGGGAATTAGACCAGAAATTCTGCAACTGCTAGAAAAAAGTGTGGGCCCAATACTCCAACATATGGGAACAGACATTGATTTCCTTAACATGACTCCTAGAGTGCAAAAAAATATAACCAAAATTGATACGTGGGACAGCATCAAATTAAAAAGCTTCTGCATAACAAAGGAAACAAGGGAATGTAGGGGGAGCAAATACAATGGGAGAAGATCTTTGCTGAATGCCTCTAGACAACAAATTATTATACTGGATGTATAAAGAACTCACAACATTTAACAACAAAAATCCCCAAACACCTCAATTAATAATTGGGAAATAGAACTAAAAAATGCTTCTCAAAGTAGAAATACAAAATAGTAATATTTTTTATAAATATAAATATTTTTATAAATATAAAAATATTAAACATCTCTAGATATCAGGGAAGTAAGTTTAAATCTAAATTATATTTAGAGTTTATTTCACTCCATTCAGAATATCAATCATCAAGCATACAAATTATAATAAATGTTGGGAGGATGTGGGGAAAATTACACTCATACACTATTGGTGGCACTGCAAATTAATACAACTACTGTGGAAAGCAGTAAGGATATTCCTTAGAAAACTTGGAATGGAACCACCATATGAGATAGACCACTTCTGGTATATATCCAAATGTTCTAAAATCAGCATAGAATAAAGATGTCGGCACATTTGGTTATAGCATTGCAAATCAAAACAGCCAAGCTATGGAAACACCTCAGGTGCCTATCAATAGATGAAAGGATGAAGAAAATGTGTTATATATAGCCAAGAGAATATCACACAGCAATAAAGAAGAAAGAAAATGTTGCATTTGGTGTTAAATGCATGGAACTGGAGGCCATAATGCTAAGTGAAATAAGCCAGACCCAGAGTGAAAAAGATTGAGTATTTTCTCTCACATGTAGCAGCTAGACCAAAATAAGGGGAAATAAATAAAATATGGGACTTCCATGAAAATAGAAGAGATATCAGGGGATTGAGGGGGAGGAAAGAGCGATGGGGAAATGAAACAAATGGTGGAATGAATCTAACCTAACTTTCCTAATGTATACAAAAATAAATGTACCACAGTGAATCTCACCTTTATGCATATCCATACAGTATTACATTTTTAGAAAGCTATAAATAAATAGCAGAACAATTAGTAGAGGTAAGGGAAAAGGATGAAGGAGAAGTGGAAGGAAATGGGAAGTAGTGTGGAGTGAATTAGAGCAAATTAGATTATGTGCTTTTATAATTATGGTAACATGAACCCTAACATTTTCTTATTAGTTTCTTTTAGTTTCTTATTAGGAAACTTATTATATTTATTACACTTTGGGTAATATGGCCATTATGGCAATATTAATTCTGTCTTTCCAAGGACATGGGAGGTCTTTTCCTTTTCTAAGTACTTCTTTAATTTATTTTTTCAGTGTTCTATAGTTTTAATTGTACTGGTCATTCAATTCTTTTTGTTAGATTCATTTCCAAGTATAGCTGTTGTTGTTTTTTTTTTACATTTTTTTGAGTAGGATAGTTTTACTAATTTCTCATACATCAGATTCACTATTGGAGTATAAGAAAACAATTCATTTATGTATATTGATCTTGTATCCTAAAAGAAACTAGTAAGAAAATTCCAGACATTATGTATAATATCTTGTACAAAATAAAGCAATCAATCCCTGTGGTAAGGGAATTTTCCATTTTTGAATTTATCCATGTAAATATTCTGAGTCAAATATTGTTCTATAATATTTTAAGATGTTACAAATGACATAAACTGCATAAAATACCTGTGATCTCTATATTATTTATTTTAACTCAAAGTAAAGATTTGATTAATTTAATATACATTTTTTAAAAAAATAATATTTATTTTTTTATTTGTAGTTGGACACAATACCTTTATTTATTTTTATGTGGTGCTGAGGATCAAACACAGGTTCTTGCATGTGCTAGGCAAGTTCAGTACCACTGAGCCACAACCCCAACCCAATTTAATATACATTTTTAATTTAAAAATATATATCCTAGAACATGTTTCATATGCCCTTGAGAAGAATTTGAATTCCGCTGCTATGGAATGTAATATTAATTATTTTTTGGTATATTTAGTCTATAGTTTACAACAGTTTTAATTTTTATTTCTCTAATTCCTAGAGATAATGAACATTTTTCATATATTGGTTGAACAATTGTAATTCTTCTGTGAAGTGTCTGTTTAGTTCCTTTGCCCATTTGTTGATTGTTTTTTTGTTTTGTTTTGTTTTGTTTTTTGTCCTTTATATATTCTGAAGATTAATGCTCTATGTGATGTTCAGCTGGCAAAATTTCTCCCATTTCATAGGCTTTCTCTTGATATTCTTGATTGTTTCCTTTGTTGTTCAGAAGCTTTTTAGTTTGATACCATACCATTATTGATTCTTAATTTTACTTCTTGTGCTTTAGAAATCTCATTGAGGAATTCAGTTCTTAAGTCGACAAGATGGAGTTTGGGGGCTGAGGATGTGGCTCAAGCGGTAGTGCACTCGCCTGGCATGTGTGCGGCCTGGGTTCGATCCTCAGTACCACATACAAACAAAGATGTGTGTCCACCGAAAACTAAAAAATAAATATTAAAAAATTCTCTCTCTTTCTCACTCTCTCACTCTCTCTAAAAAAAGATGGAGTTTGGGGCTTATTTTTCTTATAATAGACATGGGATTTCTATTTAAATGTCTAGGTTCTTAATCCAATTTGAATTGAGTTTTGTGCAAGTTGAGAGATAGGGGTTAAATTTCACATTACTACAAATGGATTTCCAGTTTTCCCAGCACCATTTGTTGAAGATGCTATCTTTTCTTTAATGTATGTTTATGGCACCTTGGTCTAGTATGAGATAACAATATTTATATATGTTTGCTTTTGTGTCTTCTATTCTGCTTGTCTGTTTTGATGCCAATACAATGCAGGATTTGGTGCTATAGCTCCATAGTATAATTTAAGGTCTAGTATTGTGATGCCTCCTGCTTCACTTTTCTTGATGAGGATTGCATAGGGTATTCTGGGCCTGTTATTTTTCCAAATGAATTACATGACTGTTTTTTTCTGTTCCTATGTAGAATATAATCAGAATTTTAATGTGAATTGCATTAAATCTATATAGCACCTTTGTTAGTATGGACATTTTGACAATATTGATTCTGCATATCCAAGAACATGGGAGACCTTTCCATCTTCTAAGATCTTCTTCAATTTCTTTCTTTGGTGTTCTGCCATTTTCACTGTAGAGGTCTTTCACCTCTTTTGTTAGATTGATTCCCAAATTTTTTGAGACTATTGTGAATGGGATAGATTTCCTAATTTCTCTTTTAGTTGATTCAACACTGATATATCTTTGGTGAAGTTCATTATAAGCAAAGAAAAGAGGTCATACATAGACCTTAAAAAAGGAGCAGGATTGATAGTTTGAGGAACAGAAAGAAGGTAAGTGCAATGAGACCACATTCAATGATAGAGTAGCATAGGATAATCATGGAATTTCCTAGGTACTAGATCATGGATTGCTTTTGTGAGAAAGATATGAAAGATGTCAGAATGTGAATACTTTTACTTTTATAACTATTATTTATGTGATAATATTCTCCTATATTTTAGTAGCAAGAAAGTATACCCTAAGAATAATTTTATGTATTACATAAATATTCAAGAGGCAAATTTCTTAAAGTTCAGGAAGACAAGGAAATATCTAAGCATAGATTACCATGAGGTATTTGACTCACATAGGCAAATCATGAAATACTTGACTATCAAAAATCTGAAACATTTTAAGTATAAAACAATTTTAGTTGATCTGGGATGGAAAGGTAGAGGGAAGCTTATTAGCCCCTGTTGGTTTTTTTAGTGGCAACATAGTTTAGAAGTTCTTAATGAATAAATTTATGGATATTGTATGTTTGAATATTCTTTTGAATGAGTTCTTTTTAAATAAGTCCTACATGTATAGGAATTTTCCATTATGGACACATGATTTCAGAAAAACATTTTAAAATTTCTTGTATGTTTATGAAAGTGCTCACAGCTTCCTGCTTGTCCCAAGTGCTAAAAGCAATGCTATATGTGGTAGACACTCAATGTAATTTGAATACCTGTCTCAACCATTCAAATTCTTTGTTTTCTCAGCACAGACATGAAAAGTATTTTGGAGAAAAGTTTAAAATCTAGTGAGAATCAAAAATAATTATCACATCTTCATAAAATCTAGTGCACCAGGATGATAAAAATCCCTAGTCTTGTTTAGTATTGTTGTTCCTATTGCTTGTATGGATAAGTGTTTTTGTGTGTAAAAACTTCATTTATATATGAAGGCATCTTCTTGGAGAAGAGAAGATAAAATTAGGTCTGTAGGAAACTGCAGCTATACTATCATACACCACCCAGATGACCATTATTCTCACCATGAAGACATCATCGATGCAAGTTCTGAAAGTGTTCTTTTCTGGAAAGAATCCTCTTAGTTCCTTTCCCAGATTGCCATCCATGAAGAGGACAAAGATTTCCAGGGATAGTCCATCCCAATAACTCATTTTTTGATGTTTAAATTTATGTTTTTGATAAAACTGTATATTTACATGTCAAAAAAATGAAACTGGAACTCATACCATTTTGAAAAATAACAAAGCAGAATATAAAAATAACAAAGCATATTTAAATGCAAGATTGGAAAATATAAAAATCTCAGAAGACAACATAGGAAAGTGCTTCTTCACATTGATCTAGATAATGATTCTTGTTTTATTACAACAAAAGCACAGGCAAAAAAGGCAATCATAAATAAGTTGGAGAGTATCAAATTATAAAGCTTTTATACAGCACGGGAAACAACAAACAAAATAAAATGACAAACTACAGAATGGGAGAAGATATTCTCAGACCATATATCTGATAAGAGATTGATACCCAATATGTTTAATCAACTCATATAATTCAATAGTAAAACATATTCAATTAAAATGGGCTAATGAAAAAGTTGACCTTATATTTATACATAGTACAACGGTGGTTACTAGATTTTGGGGTGGTTAGATGGAGGAGGTGGTGAGAAAATGTTGTTGAAGGGATAAATTTTTATAGTTACACAGGAGGAATCAATTTCAGGCAGGAAGGAAGGTCTATTAGTGATCACATATTGTATTCTTGAAAACTGCAGAGTGGATATTCTGTGCTCTTACCACAAAAAAAACTATATGAGGTGACACGTTTGTTAATAAGCTAGATTTAACAATCCTGCCATGTATACATAATTTAAAACATCATGTTGAACAATGATAAAATAATTCAATGCCATGTAGTAGTATAAGAAATAAATTTTAAAAATGGGCAAATGGCCTTATTAGAAATTTTTTCAAGGAAGTGATACAAATGGCCAGCAGGGACATGAAAATATGCTCCACATTACTAATCATCAGGGAAATGTAAATAAAGACCAAAATGAGATATCATATCATACCTGTCAGAATTAACCAAATGATGCTATGTTCATATATGAATATACTGTAGTTAATTCCACGTGTGTGTGTGTGTGTGTGTGACCAGTTAAGAAAACAATAAATGAAGGAAGACTAGCAGTGTAGAGGAAGGGAAGCAGGAGAAGGGAGGAAGAGAGGGATAGTGGAAATATTGGGGATTATAATGGAGTAAATTACATTCATACATGTATGAATATGTCAAAACAAAACCTACTATTATGTACAAATATAACATACCAAAACCATTATTTTTTTTTTAAATTAAAATAAGAGATGAAGAGTGCTTCCAAAGATTTGGAGAAAGGGGAAGACGTGTAAATTGTTGGTAGGAATGTAAATTGGTACAGTCATATGGAAAACATTCAAGTTTCTCAAAAAATTAAAATACAACTATCTGGTGATCCAGTTCTGGACACATAAAAGAATAAATTCTGCACTCCCAGGTTCATCAGAGCATTTTTTATAATTGTTGAGATATGGATATGACCTGTGGAAATAGATAAATTAATAAAGGAAATATGGTACTGTGCATATACACACATATAAAATGATATATTAATTAGCCATAAAAGAAGAAAATTCTGCCACTCATGATGACATGAACATAGAGAGAATTATGTTAAATGAAATAAGTTGAACAGAAAAAATTACTGTATTGTCTTACATTAAATATAAAAATATTTTGAACATATAAAAACAATATTGTAATGGTTGTCAGGAGCTGGAGTACAAAAATGTGTAAATGTTGATCAAAAGTACAAAACCAACTATTATGTACAACTATACATAATAGTGCAATATTTTATTTTTTATATTTATTTATATATATTTTTATATTTCAAAAGTACAATATTTTAGTTACAATGTGAAAAAATCCTATGTATATAATGCCTAGCATGGTGATTGTAGTCAACAATACTGTACAATTTACACTTCAAATTTGTTTGGAGAGTAAATCTTGTTAATCATATTTATTTTAACAGATACATAATACATAAGAATTGTACATATTCATGGGGTATCATGTAATGTGGCAATACTTATATATGTTGTGTAATGTTTAAATCCATTTAAACATAGCTATCTCCTTAAGCATTTATCATTTCTTTTTTTAAGAGAAAGAGAGAGAATTTTTTAATATTTATTTTTCAGTTTTCGGTGGACACAATATCTTTATTTTATTTGTATGTGGTGCTGAGGATCGAACCCAACGCCCCACACATGCCAGGCGAGCGCGTTACCGCTTGAGCCACATCCCCAGCCTTTATCATTTCTTTATATATTTTTTCAATGCTTTCTTCTACGTTTTAAAATGTATAAGACATTATTTTTAACTATATTTACCATATGGTGCAATAGCAAACTAAAACTTCTTGCTTCTACCTAAACATAACTTAGCACCAAATTTGGTAAACCTTTCCCCATCCCTCCCTCACTCCTAATCTCCCCATCCTTTGGTAAAAAGCATTCGCCTCTCAACATTTTTGGATTTCACATATGAGTAAAATCATATAGTACTTGCTTTTCTATGACTGGCTTCTTTTATTTAGCACAATGATCTCTAGCTTTACCCATGTTATTACAAACATCAGAATTTCTTTCTTGTTTATGATTGAATAACATTCCATTGTATATATGTATCACATTTTATTTATCCATTCACTGGTTGATGTACACTTAGGTTGTTTCCATTTTCTAGCTATTGTGAATAGTGACATAATGATCCAGGAAGTGCAGATGTGTTTTAGACATACTGATTTTTTTTAATAAACACCCAGTATGAGAGTAGATCTTTAATGTTCTTAGCACATGGAAAAAAATGTAACTAGGTAGACTAATACATGTGCTAACATACTTCAAAGCAGATATCAAATTATCACATTTCATAAATTAAATCTATATAAATTTACTACTCAATTTTACTTCAGTAAAGCAGTAGAGTTTGATGCTGATAAATTTGATAACTAGTAGTAAATATTAATATCCTTGTTGTTTCAATTTGAATTTTCTTGGTTATTGCATTCATTTCCAGTGCCTATTTTTTTTTTTTTGCTTTAAACCTCTTTCATGCAATGTAGACACACTTAATATTTTTAAAGGAATTTGGGATACCCTAGTGAAATTAGAAAACATTTCAAAAAGCTATATTTTATCTCTATTAAAACATAAAGATATAATATAAACTTTGAATATTATCATCAATAGATTAAGAAATGTCATATTAAGTTTGGAAATATTACAAGAAAACAAAAAGAGAGTGTACCTGTATCTACTCACATGCAAATAAAAGATTCCTCTTTTGTTGTCATTGAGTTGTGAGTATGAATAGAAATACCAAGAAAGGCACATTTACTTATGGTTGATGCTTATTGGAATAATTCACTTGGAGGAAAAATGAAGCTGAAAGTATTTCAATTGTTAGCTCAAACTTTTTTCTCTTGTTTTCTATATACAAACAAAATGTAAACTCTTGCTTTTCGCATTGTGTTAATTTTAATGCATAAAATCATGTATGTGTATATATTGTGTATATACATATATATATATATATATATATATATATATATATAAAATGTTATATAATATATAACTATAGCTATAGATAGTAGTGATTCTTGCATAAAGATGTGGGGGAAATAAGCTTAACTTTTTTTAACTGATTTTGTATTTTATTTGAAGTCTACTATAAATTAAATGCCTTAGGTTATTACTTCCTGTTAACATTATTTTTAACAATATTTTTTATTTGTTAATGGATCTTTTATTCCACTGACTTATTTATATTTGGTGCTGAGGATCAAACACAGACCCTCACACATGGCAGGCAGCTGTTCTACCACTGAGCCACAATCCCAGGCCTCATGTTAGCATTATTAAAAAGAGAAGTCCTGCCAACATCCAATGTATGGGAATGGAGTTCCCCTAGGTGGAATGGGCTGGCTGAGAAATAAAAGCTAAGGGAAATAAAACAGTCAGAAAACCATAGAACACAGAAAGTAGTTTCAAAAGTGGGGACAGGACAGGAAAACTGATCAGGCGGATCAAACTTCTAGACAAAATGAGCCCGTGCCTGCTTTATTTATATCGGGAGACATCAAAGAGATTCTATAGAATGTTCTTTTTCAAAAAATGTTAAATTTGGGCTGTTCAGTTCCTAATGGGTTACATCCATCTCCAGAGATACTATGAAGAATCTTTCTAGCAGAGTGAAAGGAAAGGTCATGTGCATTGGGTAATCTATTGCCATGGGAGAGCAACGAAAAGTTCCCAATGCAGGCCTATCTCTCCTTGGCTTCTGTGCCGAAAGAGAAGAGCCTCACATATTTGATGGATGGCTTCCTGCGGAGAAGTATCTATTTATTTCATTACAAATATTAGATGCATCTAATTTTCCAGAAGATACTTAAAATTCATTTTATAAATTTAATGAATATCCAATCATAGTTATATGAATAAAGTATCTTACTCTATGCATTACTAGGAAGATAAATTTATTTTTTTTATATAAATTAGTTAAATGTTTGAGTATTTTATTTGGCTTAACATGTTTTTTGTTTTTAATCCCATCGAATAACATGCTGGCATACATTAAATTATCTTGCTACTTCAGATAGTTCAGAGTGTGCAAAGGAAGAGAAACAGGAAAATTGAAGGTAGATAATCTTATTTTCTAATTATGACTTGGTGAGAAAAATTAATAATTCAAATTTTTTTCAGAACCTATGCAGCAAAGATTATCTAAGTGCACTTAGATAATGGCAATATAATCCATTTAAACACTGAATAAAGCTTCAATTTGTGGTTTATTTACTTTTTTCTTGTTTTTAATGTTTCTTTTTAGTTATGTGTGACAATAGAATTTATTTTGATGTGATTGTAGAAGCATGGAATATATGAAATTGATTTTTGTACCTCCAGTATTAAGTCAGGGATTTAAGAGAATAGGATATTCAATGATCAATGTTCCATTGAAACATATATTTTAAGATGATTTATCTCTAATGTGTTTTTGAATTTCTGACAAGGCTTTAGACAAATGGATTTCTGAAAATTAGTCACTTAACATTTAAATATAGTGACCAAAAGCAAGTAGTTCACATTGATTCATAATATGAAAGTAATACTAACTCTACAGGATATTTTATTTTATATTATTTTAATTAAAATTATTAACCAAACTGGGTGTGATGGTGCATGCCTGGAATCCCAATGACTTAGGAGGTTGAGGCAGAGGGATTGCATGTTTGAGGCCAGCTTCAGGAACCTAGTGAAGCCCTAAGCAACTTAGAACAATACACTGTCTCAATATTTTAAAAATGAAAAAGAAATAGATAAAGGCAGGGAATGTAGCTAGTGGTAAAATGCCTCTGGATTCAATCCCTAGGAGAAAAATATTAACCAAAAATATCAAACTCAAATTTTGTAAATGAAAACGTTTAGTTGAGGCGAATAAGCCAGACACTGAAAGACAAGTACTGCCTGTTCTCTTAAATATGTGGTATTTAAAAGCAAAAAGTGGATTGAATGTAGAGTAGTGATTAGAAGAGGTTGCGAAGAGAGGGAGGATAGATAAAATAAAGTCTCAATTTGGTCCATTAGCACATACTATATGCATACTATATGCAGGTATGGAAATATCACACTATCTCAATTATTATGTATAATTTCTACATGTTAATAAAAATTTTAAAAAGGAAAAATAAAAGAAAGATGGTTAAATAACAAAGATTGTGAGGTTGTTGCCTCAATGCTGATCTCAAGCAACAGTGGAATCTCAATGATTAATATAGGAACAGGAGATTCAGAATCAAATCTCCTGTTCTTCCACCCTCCTATTAGATTTTTCTCAGTCTTCAACTATGTATTTTGTATATGTGAAGTATCATATCATCAAGCACAATGGCCATCATCACACAAAAGTATATTGGTCATGAAAACACAGAGGAAGCAACTCAATAAAGAACATGAAATAACAGAAGCAGTGGATTGCTTACAGATCCCAGAGAGAACAAGTCATCATGCCTTGCAGAACCATCAGGAAGAATGTAAACTTCTAGGACATGCACACTCAACCAGTAAGTGGGGAACAAGAAAGAGTGAGAAAATAAGGGTCCCATGAGCTAAAACCTTTATTGATATCTGGGATGTTTCCCAAATAGGTTTCTCATGGGGAATTCTAACTGGTCTATTTATAGCAAAAGTGCATATGTTCCATGAATTCATTATGACTAAGACATGGTAACTGTGGCAAATCTCCACTGTCCATGTAGTGTTCTGGGATTAGTGGGGCAAGATAAGATTTGTTGTCATCTCATATGAATTATACTACATTGCACCTACTGTCCCATAGGAAGTTGATCACCAGTAGGTGATTGTGCAAGCCAGTTATCATAAGAAATCACATTAAGAAACGGGGAGGAGGTTTAGAATGAGAATATGTGTCAAAGATAACTAAGTCTGTCTCAGTTAATTTTCTGCAGCTATAGAAAATTACATGAGACTGGGTAAAATTCTAAGGAACAGCCATTTATTTGGCCTCAGTTATGAAAACTGGGAAATCTAAAATTGTGATGTTAGCATGTGGTAAGAAACTTTATTCTTCATAACCCTATGGTGGAAGGAAGAAAGACAATACAATGTGAGAGAGCAAACAGGAGCAAATTTGCTTAACCAGCCTGTTCTTGAGTTAATTAAACAAATCTTTTGATAAAAATGTGAATCCATCCCTCAAGACCTAATCACCTCTTAGTTACTTTTCAAGACTGTTACAATGACAAGTAAATTTCATTATGTGTTTTAAAGGGTACAATAGTCAATATATTTTTTTCTGGTGTGGAAAATTTGCACCTATATAAAAATGGATTCTGAGAAAACGTAACAGTTATAAGAATTCATTGTAGCTCTTAATCTGTATTAGTTCCTATACTTAATGGCATTTATCATTGATTATGAACTTTTTTTCTACATATACTTAATGGCATTTATCATTGATTATGAACTTGATAATTACCATTCTGTTTGGAGCAAAATGGGATCTCAGTGTAGTTTTTTTTTTAATAAAATTTTATTGGCTCATTGTAGTTATATATAATAGTGGGATTGATAATGACATATGTGTACATGTACATAACATACTTTGGTCAATTTCAATCCTCAGTACCTCCTCTTTCCCTCTCCTCTTCCTTCCCTCTGAACACATTCTTCTACACAACTTATCACCCTGGTTTACAAGGCCATACTGCACACAACTGGGCTGTTTGGATGAGAATGTTCAACTTATCCCTTGGGCTTTTGTCTTGGAAATGATTCATGACTTCAGTCTCTCTTTAGAGAGAGAAAAAATAAACTCATATCAATGGTATTTTGTGGTGGTTTTGGTTGAAATGAAATTAATTTATGTTTGTAAAAGAATGTATTTTTTCACCCTATAAGTGCATTTTATGAGCGCTACAGGAAATTTGAGATACATACATATATTCATCAATTTTTTTAGTGTTTTCTTGTTAGTTTCCACATATGAGAGAAAACATATGACTTTTGACTTTTTGAGACTGAATATTTTTGTTTAACAGAATGCTCCCAAGTTCTATTCATTTAACTGTATATGCCATATTTTTTCTTCTTTGTGGCTAAGCAAAACTCTATTGTGTATATTTGCCATATTTTCCTACACATTTGTCTATTTACAGGCAACTAGGCTGGTACCATAACTTGGGTACTGTGACTTGTGCAGCTATAAACATGAAAATGTGTGTATCACTATAGTATACAGACTTGAATTCCCTTGAATAAATACTGAGGAGTGGTAGAGTTGGGTCATATGGTGGTTTCATTCTTAGAATTTTGAGGAATCGCCATACTGATTTTCAATTGGTTGTACTAATTTACAATTTTACCAATCCCACGTAAGTACTTCTTTTCCTCACACCCTCATCAGCGTTTGCTATTTCTTGTATTATTGATGATTGCTATTCTAACTGGAGTGAAATGAAATATCAGTTTAGTTTTGTTTTGCATTTACCTGATGGATGAATTTTTTTTCATATTCTTGGCCATTTGCACTTATTTTGAGAATTGTCTGCTCATGTCATTTGACAATTTATTCAAAGGATCATTGACATTTTTTGGTTTTCAGGTTTGTGAATTCTTTGTATATTCTGAATATTAATCTTTCAGAAGAGTACATGACCAAGATTTTTTTCCATTCACTTGGATGTCTCCTCATGTAATTAATTATTTACTTTGATGTGCAGAAACTTTAAAACATGATGCCAGTCCTTTTATTGGTTGTTGTTATTATAGCCTGAAGTGTAGGAGTCATACTTAGGAAGTCATTGTCTGTGTCTGTGCCTATATTATGGAAGTCTTTCCCTCATGCTTTTTTTTCTAGAAGTTTCAAAGGTTCTGACCTAGGTCTTTGAGAGATTTTGAGTTGATTTTTTTGCAGGGTAAACAATAGGAATCTAGTTACATGCTTTTTCATGTGTATACCCAGTTTTATGAGTACCATTTATTACAGAGGCTGTCTTTTATCCATAATATGTTTCTGATAACTGTCAATTATCAGGTGACTATAGGTATGTGGATTTGTCTTTTCTGACTTTTATTGTACTCCATTCATCTATGTGTGTTCTGTATTTATTTCAGTATCATGATATTTTTGTTACTGTAGCTCTGTAGTGTAATTTGAAATTGGATATTGTGTTGCCTGCAGCATTGCTCTTTTTGCTTAGAATTGCTTGGGTTATTCTGAGTCATTTGTTTTTCTCTATTGATTTTATCATCTTAGTTCTGTGAAGAATGTCATTAGCATTTTGGGATTGCAAAAACCTGCATATGACTCTCAATATTATGGTCATCTTAACAGTATTAATACTCCCTTTTCATGATCATGAGAGTTTTTTTTTTTCATTTTCTCATATCTTCTTCAGTAACTTCTCAGTGTTCTGTAATTTTCCTTTTAGAGGTCCTTCACCTCCTCAGATAGGTTAAATTGTAAGGATACCCCTCTACACATAGCCAGATAATCTGTTGAACTTTAATGTTGATCTTTTTTATACTGTTACTTTCCTCAATTTGTTTATCAGCTATGGAATATTCTGATGATCATTTAAAAGTCCTCTAAATATAGGATCATACTGGAGGGATCCAAGATGGTGGGCTAGAGGGAGGCTGCATTCTATTCACTGTGTGACCTGGGAGTCATGTAGTGAGAATACTGTTTCTCTGGTAGTTATTAGAGGACCCCTGACAGCTGTTCCCATGTAGGAATCCTGGATGCTTTGCCCTTGCAGGTTACCAGGCCTCAGCATCAGTGCAGGACACCTGGCCCCTTGCCCATGCAGAGCCTCCAGGTGCTGATGAGTAGAACCACTAGCATCAGAACCCATGCAGGACTCCTAGGCAACCACCCACACAGGAATTCTAGCCACCACTCCTGTGTGGACCCCCATCTACAAACATGGGTCACCCCTAGTCACCTCCATCTTGGAACACTGCAACTACTGCCATAGTCCCCTACACATGGTAGCCTGCACCTGGGATCACCAGAGTCTGCAGATAGACACCAACCACAACATAGCAAGCCACAGAGCCGCATCTTTGAGCATGCCAAAGCAGGAAAGATACTGAACTCCAACAAAACAATCCTTGTATTTTTCTTCTAGATTTTTTTGTGTTCTCTCTCTCTCTCTCTCTCTTTCTCTCTCTCTCTCTCTCTCCTTTCCTCTCTGTCTTCTCCTGCTCTCACATACCCAACATGTCTGAAACCAAGTACTTTTTGTGGATTGAGGACTGGGATATGTGAATAGTATATTACAGTGGTGTTGTATATTATTTTAACTCCCATTTTTACATTTTTAATTTTTCTTAATTTTTACATTTGTTTGTTTTGTATTCTCTCTATGATATTCCCATTTACTTGTCTCCCCCAAATCACTTTCTCTCTTTTCTCCTGCTACTAACCAACTTCTTTAGATTTCTCTTTCATGCTTCCTAAGATCTAATATCTCTATATTCTCACCTTCTACCTCCTTAACATCTCATCTTACACCTCATCCCCAGTGCTTTCTTTGTTTACCATCAGATACTGTAGATCCTTTTGCAAACCTACTGTTTATATTGTACATAATAATTGAACTCACCATTTATCTATATTGTGACAAAACAGTAAATGTCTTAATAGGAGCTATTTGGTTTAAAGCTGTATAGTGTTTGTATTGGGATCTGTTAGTATTCTTCTCCCCCTTAAAGGAGAGGTATTGGAATCCTTGAGGGACACTATAAGCCTATAGGGTAAAAGCTATAACACCTTGGATTTGCAATGCTAGAAAGGAAGACACATGAAAAACATGAAAAAACAAGGGAAGAAATTGTGCAAACAAATTAAGGAACTACATTATTGGAATCCAAGGCCAGCACACCAGAGAAAATGACAAAGGATGGGGTCAGTATGCACATAATTAAATCATTCTGTGAATTAAAGGATGATGTAAGAGAGCAAATAAAGGCAGCAAAAGATCATTTTTTAGAGAGAGAGAGAGAGAGAGAGAGAGAGAGAGAGGATTTTTTTTTTTAATATTTAACTTTTTTAGTTTTTGGTGGACATTTTTTATTTTATTTTTATATGGTACTGAGGATCAAACCCAGCACCCTGTGCATGCCAGGCAAGCACACTACCATTTGAGCCACATCCCCAGCCCAACAAAAGATCATTTTGATGAAGAGCCCCATAAGGAAATACAGGAAGCAAATGATTACTTAAATAAGGAGATAAATGTTCTGAAAAATTAAAACAAAAAAGTTGAAATGAAGGAAACAATAAACCAAATTAAAAACTCAATAGAAAACACCACCAACAGATTAGATCACTTGGAAGACAGAACATCAGACAATGAAGACAACATATATAATCTTGAAAAGAAAGTTGACCACACAGTGAAGATGGTAAGAAACCATGAGCAGAACATTCAAGAATTATGGGATAACATAAAAAAGATGAAATTTAAGAATTATTGGGATAGAGGAAGATATAGAGTTCGAAACCAAAGGAATGAAGAATCTATTCAATGAAATAATATCTGAAAAATTTTCAAACATGAAGAATGAAGCCTCAAATATAAGAGGCTTACAGGACACCAAATGTACAAAATCACAATAGATCTACACCAAGGCACATTATAATAAAAATGCCTAGCATACAAAATAAGGAGAAAATTTTAAAACCACAAGAGAAAGAAATAAGATTACATATAAGAGGAAAACAATTAGGGTTACTGCAGATTTCTCAACCCAGACCCTGAAAGCTAGAAGATCCTTGGATAACATACACCAAGAACTGAGAGAAAATGGATTCCAACCAAGAATCTTATATCCAGAAAAATTAAGCTTTAGATTTGGTGAAATCTAAAAACATTTCATGATAAATAAAAGATAAAAGAATTTACAGCAAGAAAGATTGCACTACAAAGAATTCTCTGCAAAAATATTCCATGAGGAGGAAATAAAAAACAACAATGAAAATCAGAAAAGGGAGAAACTGATATAAAGGAAATGTCAATCAAAGGAGAAGCCAAGTCAAGTTAAAAATAAAAAATAATTCAATATGACCAAAAATACAAATCATACTTCAATAATAACCCTGAATCAACTGGAAGACATAAATTGACAGATTGGATGAAAAAAAAAAGACCCAACAATATGCTGCCTTCAAGAGACTTATCTTACAGGAAAAAACATTCACAGACTGAAGGTGAAAGGGTGGGAAAAAAATGTACCACTCACATGGACCATGTAAATAAGCAGGGGTTTCCATCCTCATATCAGATAAAGTGGGCTTCAAACCTAAGCTAGTGAAAAAAGATAAAGAACTACATTTAATACTGCTTAAAGGATTCATACATCAACAATACATAACAATCATAAATACATATGCCCTAAACAATAGGGCATCTACATATATCAAACAAAACCTTCTCAAAAACAAGAAGGAAATAGACCATAACACAATAATACTGGGTGTTTTAATACACCTCTCTCACCACTGGATAGATCTTCCAAACATAAACAAAACAAAGAAAATATAGAACTCAATAAAACATTTAGTAAGCTAGGCTTAATAGATATATACAGAATATTCCACCCAGCAACAAGTGAATACACTTTCTCTCAGCAGCATATGGATTCTTCTCCAAAATAGACCATATGTTATGGTACTAAGCAAGTCTCAGCAAATACAAAGAAAAAATAGATACTACCCTGCATTCTATCTGACCATCAGTGAATGAAATTAGAAATCAAGAATAAAATAAAAAATAGAAGCTACTTCAACATCTAGTGATGAAATATTATGCTATTGAATGAAAAATGGATTGCAGAAGACATCAAAGATGAGATAAAAAAAACTCTTAGAGGTAAATGAGAGCACGGATACAACATATCAAAATCTCTGGGACACTATGAAGGCAGTACTAAGAGGAAAGTTCATTGCATGGAGTTCATTCTGTGAAAGAAGAAAAAGTCAACAAATAAATGACCTAACATTACATCTCAAAGCCCTAGAAAAAGTAACAAATAACACTAAAAGCTGTACAAGCATCAAATAATTAAAATCAGAGTTGAAATTAATGAAACTTAAACAAAAGAAACACTTGAAAAATCAACAAAACAAAAAGTTAATTTGTTGAAAAATAAATAAAATTGATAAACCCTTAGCCATGCTAATGAAGAGAAGAAGAGAGAAAAGTCAAATTATTAGAATCTGTGATGAAAAAGAAAATATCAAGATGGACACTACAGAAAGACAGAAGATAATTAGAAACTATTTTGAAAATTTGTACTCCAATAAAATAGAAAACATTAAAGACATCAACAAATTTCTAGAATTATGATTTACCTAAATGGAATTGGGGTTATATACACAAGTTAAACAGATAATATCAAGCAATAATATGGAAGATCCCATCAAAAGCCTACCAACCAAGAAAAGTTCAGGATCACATGGATACACAGCTCAGTTCTACAAAAACTTCAAAGAAGAAATAATATCAATACTCCTTAAATTATTCTATGAAATAGAAAAAGTGAGAACACTTCCAAACTCATTCTACGAGGCCAATATCACCCTGATTCCAAAACCAGACAGAGTACACCTAAGAAAGAAAACTTCAGACCAATATCTCTAATAAACATAGATGCAATAATTCTCAATAAAATTCTGGCAAATCAAATACAAAACATAGTGCACCACAGTCAAGGGGGTTCATCCCAGGGTTGCAAGTTTGGTTCAACATATGGAAATCAACAAATGTAATTCATCACATCAATAGACTTAAAGATAAGAATCATATGATCATCTCAATGGATGCAGAAAAATCATTTGACAAAATACAGCACCCTCTCATGTTCAAAACAGGGATAATAGGAACATATCTCAATGTCATAAAATCTATCTATGCTAAGCCCAAACCCAACATCATTCTAAGTGGAGAAAAATTGAAAGCATTCCCTCTAAAACTGGAACAAGACAGGGATGCCCTCTTTCACCACTTCTATTTAACATAGTTCTTGAAACTCTAGCCAGAGAAAGTAGACAGACAAAGAAATTAAAGGGATATGAATAGGAAAAGAAGAACACATCCTATCACTCTTTGCAAATGACATGATTCTCTACCTAGAGGATCCAAAAATTCAACCAGATAACTTCTAGAACTAGTAAATGAATTTATCAAAATAGCAGGATATAAAATAAACACCCATAAGTCAAAGGCATTTCTGTAAACCAGTGACAAATCCTCTGAAAGAAAAACTAGGAAAATCACCCCATTTACAATAGCCCCCCCCAAAAAAAATCTTGGGAATCAACTTAACAAAAGGGGTAACAGATCTATAAAATGAAAACTAGAGTGTTAAAGAAAGAAATTAAAGAAAACCTTAGATTGAAAGATCTCCCTTGTCCTTGAATAGGCAGAATTAATATTGTCAAAATGACCATACTACCAAAAGCTCTATACAGATTTAATACAATTCCAATCATAACCCCAATGACATTTCTTATAGAAAAAACAGTCATGAAATTTTTCTGGAAGAATAAGAGACTCAGAACAGCTGAAGCAATCCTTAGCAGAAAGAGTGAAGCAGGTGGCATCACTATACCAGAACTTAAATTATGCTACAGAGCAATCGTAACAAATACAGTATGGTATTGGCACCAAAACAGACTGCTAGACCAATTGTACAGAATAAAGGACACAGAGATTAACCCACAAAATTACAATTATCTTATATTAGACAAAGGTGCCAAAAACATGCATTGGAGAAAAGATAGCCTCTTCAACAAATGGTGCTGGGAAAACTGGAAATCCACATGCAACAAAATGAAGTTAAGCCCATATCTCTTATCATGCTCAAAAGTCAACTAAAAGTAGATCAAGGACCTAGGAATTACACCAGAGACCCTGTGCCTAATAGAAGAAAAATTACATACAAATCTTCATCACATCATATTAGGCCCTGACCTCCTAAACAAGACTCCTATAGTGCTAGAAATGAAGTCAAGAATCAAGAAATGGGATGGATTCAAACTGAAATGCTTCTTCTTATCAGAAAGAGCAAACAGTGAGGTGAAGAGAGAGCCTGCAGTATAGGAAGCCACACTCAAGTCAGATAGAGCACTAACCTCCAGGATACATAAAGAACTCAAAAAACTTCACACTAAAAAAAAACCAAATAACCCAATCAATACATTGGCTAAGGAGCTGAACTCACACTTCTCAGAAGATGATATACAATCAGTCAACAAATATATGAAAAAAATGTACAACATCTCTAGCAATTACAGAAATTCAAATAAAAACTACTCTAATATTTCATTTCACTCCAGTCAGAATGGCAGCTATTAAGTATACAAACAACAAGTGCTGGCCAGGTTGTTGGGAAAAAGGCACACTCATACATTGCTGGTGGGACTGCAAATTAGTGCAACAAATATGGAAAGCAGTATGGAGATTCCTTGGAAAACTTTGAATGGAACCACCATTTGACCCAGATCTCCCACTCCTCAGTTTAAACCCAAAGGATTAAAAACAGCATACTACAGTGACATAGGCACATCAATATTTATAGCAGAACGATTCACAATAGCTAAATTGTGGAACCAACCTAGATGTCCTTCAATAGATGAATGGATAAAGAAACTGGTACATAATCACAGTGGGATATTACTCAGCATTAAATAGAATAAAATCATGGCATTTGCAGGTAAGTTGAAGAATATCATGCTAAGGGATGTAATCCAATCGCCCCCCCTCAAAAAAAATAGCCAAATATTTTCTCTGATAAGTGGATGCTGATCCATAATAGGCATAGGAGGAATGTAGAAACTTTGGATAGGGCAAAGGGAAGGGAGGGAGAATGGAGGTAGGAAAGATGGTAGAATGATATGGACATCATTACCGTAGGTACAGGTATGAAGACACATATGGTGTGACTCTACTTTTTGTACAACCAGAGAAATGAAAAATTGTGCTCCATATGTGTACTATCAATTCAAATGCATTCTGCTGTCATGTATAACAGATTAGAATAAATAAATTAATTAATTAAAAATAAATAAATGAATAAATATAGGATCATACCAATTGCAAACATGGGTGATTTGAGGTTTTTTTTTTTCTATTTTCATTGCCTTTTCTTTCTCTTGCTTAATTGCTTTGTATAAAATTTCAAGTACTATTTTGAATTGGAATGATAAGAGTAGACTTCCTTTCTTGTTCCTGGTTTAGGAGGAAAGGTTTTAAGTTTATTTCTATTCAGTATGATGTTGGCTTTTGTTTTGTCACATATTATAGATTCCTCATGAACTTTAACATGAAAACATATTGAATTTTGTAACAGGCTTTTTCTGCATTTATTGGATGAACCTTTGACTTATGTCCTAGGTTCTATTTAAGTGGTATAATATGTTTAGCAATTTGCTTATGTTGAGCCAGTCTTGCATCCCTGAAATGAAACCAACTTGATTATGGTGTATATATTTTTAATTAGTTGGTGAGTTCAGTATCCAACTATTTTATTGAGGACTTATTTGTATCTGTGTTAATCAATGTTATTTTCTTAAATTTTCTTTCCCTAGTTATCTTTGTGTGGATTTGTTATCAGGGTGATACAGAGTATGCTTCAAAATTTTGGAAGAATCTCTTCCAATTCTAATTCATGAAATAATTTAAGAAACATTAATTAGTGTTATGTCTTTTTAGAAGATCTTATAAAATTTAACTGTGAATCTAACTGAGCCTGGGCAACAAAAGTTGGGGAACTTTTCATTATTGCTTCAATCACATTGCATATCATTGATTTGTTTAAGTTTTCTATTTCTCCTTGGTTCATTTTTGGTAGGTTGTACATGTATGCAAATGCATCAATTTTTCTAGAGTTTTCAATTTATTAGAATAAAAGTTTTTGAAATAGTCCCAAATGATATGGATTTCAGTTGTTTATATTGTAATATCCCCATATTCATATCTAATTTTATTATTTTGGGTCATCTGTCTCTTTCTTTTGGTTGGTTTGACTAAGGATTTAACAAACTTATTCATCTTTTTTCAAAGAACCAATGCTTTAGTTTACTGATCCTATCTAATGTTTTTTAATCTATTTTATTAATTTCAGTTATAACATTTAAATTTTTTGAGTTTTTGTGTTGTTTTTTTCTTGCTTTACTAAAACTTTGAGATTTATATTGGTTTTTTTATTTCATATATCTCTGATGTTTTATGGAAGCACTACTAGCTGTAAACTTCCCTCTTAGCACTTCCTTCACTATGTCCCACAGGTTCTGATATGTTGTATTTGCATTTTTGTCTGATTTTCAAGATAATTTATTTCCCTTTAATTTATTAATGATCAACTCATTATTCAAAAATATATTGTTTTATCTGTACGTATTTGTAAGTTTTCTGTAGTTTTCAAGCAGTTAATTTCTAATTTGATTCCATTATGATGTAAAAATATGCAAGAATTTGTTTGTATTTGCCAAGACTCAGTTTGCATTAAAATGAATGCTCAGGCTCAGAAAATGAAACATGAGTAGCTGAAAATAAATTATATTCAGCTGCAGTTGGATGAAGTATTCTGTAGATGTCTATAAAGTACATTTTATCTAAAGTATAGATTAAATTTCTTGTGTCTTTGTTGCTTTTTCTCTCTGGATGATCTGTGTTCTGTATGGATGCCTACATGAAAGGTGTATTGAAGTCCCCCATTATTATTTTGTTTGGGCCTATCTGCTTCCTTTATGTCATGTAATGACTATTTTATAAAATTGAGTGAACCAAAATTTGGGGCATAAACAGTTTCAATATTTATAAATTGTTGAATTATTCACTTTACCATTGTATAATGATCTTTGTTTCTTCTGATTTGGGCTTGAAGTCTGCTATGTCTGAGACGAGAGTAGCTACTTATTCTTATTTTTGAATTCTATTTGCATGGAATATCATTTTCGATCCTTTCATATTTACTCTGTGAATGTCTTTGCCTCTGAGCTATTGGGTTTTGTTTTTTGTTCACTTTTGTAGGCTATGCCTTTAATTGGAGAATTAAGATCATTTACATTCCAAGTTATTATGGAAATATATACTACTTTCTGTCATTTTATGTTTAATGCTTTAATCATTGCTAACTCACATTTTCTTATCTATTCCAGTAAGATCCTTTCTCATACTCTCCTGGTTATTTTTATCTTAGTGATCTAAAGATCTTAGTGACCTAAAGGAACTCATAACTGGGTGATCATGAGTTCCTTTAGATTATGTCAATCTTGGAACATTTATATTTCTCCTTGAATTCTGATGAATGGAATTGCTAAATGTAGTAATCTAGGTTGGCAGTTATTTTATTTCAGGGTTTAAAATACACCATGCCATGCCCTCTGACCTTTAAAGTTTCTGCTGAAAAACCTGCTATTTTTTCTGATAGTTTTGCTTTTATAAGAGATTTTGCACTTCTCTCTTACAGCTTCTATAATTCTTTCTTTGTTCTGAAACAAATTATAATATGCCATGGAGAGATTCTTTTCTAGTTCTATTTTAATTTCTAAATGTTTCTGGATTCTTCACATCCAATATTTTACCAAGACTATGTAAATTTAATGTTATTGTTTTTGTGAATAAGTGTTCTATAACATTGATCTGTATATCCTTTCCTGTGAATCCAAAGTTTTGCCTTTTAATGTCCCAGATATCTTGTATATGCTGTTAATAATTTATTTTTTTAATTTCTGTATCAATATCTGACTGTTCCAGTGTTGACAGCCACCTGTGAGTTGTGTGTGGACTACATCACACTTGCAGCCTAATGAATAGGAGAATCTGGTGTCTGGGAACTTCCAATGGACATTTACTCTGGTTGACTTCCCAGACACATTGTGAGCCCTATTCAAGATCTACTAGGTCCCACACAGCACCTGAAATGGTTGTGACCTGCCAAGATGCCAATCAATCTGCTGACTGCAAGACATCACAAGTAAGACTCCACCCCGAAACCTTATCCTTGCCTTTGATGTACCCCCTTAAATAAACCATGGAAGCCATTTTCTAATTGTCTAGCTTCAGCTCCTGTGTGGACTGGACCTATCAGGGGATCCATCTTTTTGAAACTATCTTTTTGACTTTTTTTTTGTTCTTCAATAATTATTCTACATTTTAATTTCTTAGGTGGCTTATATCCTCCTGAGCAGGAAGAAGAACCCCCTAATGAGGTTCTGGCCACCTCCCCATATCCAGTACATCTACCTTGTTTTAGAGTCATGGTTTTCTTTATTCTACTTGATAGATCAAGTAGAATATTAGTTAGAATCTTCATGGAATTTTTATTTGATTAATTTAAATTTCCTTTCTAAAATTTCTTTTTTAAAATAACCTATTTATTTATCAAAATGCTCTTTCATATCCTGTTCTTATAGGCACAGCAAGATACCCCCCAGACAGGGAAGTTGGAAATATACATCTCAGGAGATTTTAATTTGAGAGGGAAACATGAATATAAAAGCATAAATGACACACTAACCAGGACTTGTCATCTCTATCAATGTTGCCAGGGTAAGTCACTTGAAATGATGAAGCTATTGGAATAAAGTCCTTTGAGAAATATTAGTATATTTTGTGATTTGGATATGAGGTGTTCACTGACAGCTCATGTGTGAGACAATGCTGGAATGTTCACATATGAAATGATTAGATTGTGAGAGTTATAACCTAATTGGTGGATAATCCATTTAATGGATTAATAATTTGAAAGGACTGTTGTACTGGGTAGTAACTATATGGCAGGTAGGGTGTTTCTGTAAGAGGTAGGTCTGGTAATGTGCCTTTGGGGTTTATATTTTGTCCCTTCTATCTCGCTGTCTCTCTCCATTTCCCAGCTGCTAGGAGCTGAGAAGCTTCCTCCACCATGCCCTTTGACCATGTTCTACCCTACCTCAGGTACAGAGCAGTGGACTTGACCTTCATTGACTCAACTTCTGAAACTGTGTGATCTGATAGACATTTTTTTTATCTAAGTTGTTCTTATCAGGCACTGGAATGAAAAGTAAGTGAATTCTGAGACTTTAATATGAAAGTTGTTTGAAGGGCAATTTTTCAATTTATCCCATATGTAATTGTTAGGATAGTTTGACTTAGGATTTTAGGTTTTTAAATTTATCAGAATTTTAAATTTGAAATAGTATTTTTGAAAAAAAAATGAGGCTGGTAAAGTATGTTAATGATATATCTTAAATAAGTCTTCCTTTTATAAGCAAGCAAACTAAACAAAACAACCAAAAATGTTGGCTTGTGTGCTTTCTCTTTGGTACTGCCTTTCTTAATTTTAAAGCAAATTGTAAAGGCTAGATGATGCATTATACAGAAGTATAAGAAAAAGAAACATTTTTAATAGATCAATTGCTCTCAGAAGTGCTTTTTTAGGGGTTAAGACGTATATCAAACACAGATACTCAGTAGTGTATTAGGTATTAACCATGAAAATTTCATAATAATATATACATATAACAAAATGTACTACACATTTTTAAAAAACTAGGACAAAGGACCATAAATAAATGACAAACATTTGATGCAACTTAAATGCCTAATTTTCCTTATAATAAATATTCAAACACTTATTTTTAAAAATCTGTCATGTCTACACAATAAATCCTTTAAACCAATACCTAGAATATAAGGTTTGGATTGCTTTCAAGGTGGTTAACAAATATGAGTGCTGGGATAGAGGTTGATGAATCTGAGCTCTGCAGAAATAGATTCTTTTTGTTGTTGTTGTTTTGATACTTAGGATTGAACCCAGAAATGCTTAACCTCTGAGACACATCCACAACCCTATTTATTTTACTTTATTTTATTTTTAAATTTAAGACAGAATCTTACTAAGTTGCTTAGGATCTCACTAAATTTCTGAGGCTGGCGCTTTGTACTTGCAATCCACCTAGCTTAGCCTCCTGAGCTACTGGGATTAAAGGCCTCGGTGACCTCTGCACCTGGGGATATGGAAGCTCTTGCAGTTGAGGACCTCTGGAGCTTACCTATGTACCTCCTTATCTGGTTATTCATCTTTGGTCATATACTTTATTATATAATAAACTCTAAAATCATAAGCAACTCTTCTAATAAACCATTGAACATGAGGAAAGGGACATGGGAACCTCTGGTTCAGAAGAATTCCAAGAATACTACACTGAAATACCACTTTTTGGCATTTGGATTACTCTATACAGAGAATATTTGGAGAAAAACAATGCAAGTAAAGGATTTTGTGAATTCATATTATCTGTCAAAATATGACCCTCATAAAGAAAATTATTTCTCTTGAATCCCCTCCAAGGAATATTATCCATTAGGGAAAACTGACTCAGATCTCAGAAGAGGAGAGTGAAGGTTGACACTCCCTGCTCAATCAAGACTATCACCTATTCTGAGGGCTTCTCTGAGGAAAGAGAGACTTTTTATCTGCATAAAAAGACATTTTATTCACCCCACATTTTCTCCTCTTATCCTCCCATAGCTTATGTTACCACTACCCCGAGAAGCTCCAAGTCCTTACTCATTTCTATAGCTCATGATGCTATATAAGCTTTAAGCATCTGACCCTTCTGTGAGTCTCATAGTTTATGGAATTCCATGTGTTTACATGTAATTGAATGTCATTTTCTGCATATATATATGCATATATATATATATATATATATATATATATATACGCACACACTCACACACACACACGTGTGTGTATTGATTTTGTATTGCTGATAGCCTATGACTACAATCTAACACTGACAATTTAACAATGTTTTCCTGTTATGCATTATACAGAGAGTAGAAACTGGTTATAGCATAATTTAAGCAATCTAATAACGCAACCTTATTGTCTGTGGATCAGGTGCTTGAACAAGTTAGTTGGGCTGTACTAAACCTATTGATAGAAGCTGTGATCTCATCTGAGGCGTGAATTTCTCTTCCAAGGTTACTGGTTATTAACAATTTTTGATTCATATGGTTGTAGGACTGAGGCCCTTAACTCTTAGGGGCAACCTTTTGTAACATGCCATGTGACCCTCTCAACTGAGTGGCAGTTTTATTTTTCAAGACCAGCAGGAAACTATCTGATTCTCCTTTTTTTATGGACTTACATGGAAGGGTCAGTCCCATCAACATCCATTTCCTTTCTGACTAATTCAAAATCATCTTATCAGATATCCTAATAAAACTGTCAAAACCCTTTTCTGTGTAATTTAACTTAATCATGGGAGTGGTACCCCATTACATTCACAGTTTCCCCCTACACTTAAGGAAATATGATTACACAGGCTGTATACAAAAAGAAGGCACAAATCTTGGGGGTCATCATAGAATTTTGCATGCCAGAATAAGTGTGTGTGTGTGTGTGTGTGTGTGTGTGTGTAGGCATGTACAAGCCTGCTCATGTACAGGTACTTCGTTTTGGAAAATGTAAATGCAGTATATTTACATTATTTTTTCAGATCTGCCAAGTTTTTTTCAACCACTGTGAACTTTTCTAAGGATATTATCAATTTTTCCTTAGAGACCAGTTATCAGTTGACACTTATACAGTTTAATGCAATGTATAGCTAACATGTTGAAACACATTTACTGTACACTAGTGATCAGAAAGTGCTAATTGAGAGGGCTTAAATTATACTTAGAATATTATTTTGTTCATAACTCTGTACTTACATATATTATCTTTGGACTTGGTTAATAATATTAGCAATTGATTATAGGGAGAATATTCAATTATTACTTGCCACAGTCTGATTGAATAGGACATTGAGAGTAGAGGATGAAAAGAAGACATTAGTGATACAATTGTGAAACCATTAACTATGTCTCATAGATGCAATATCTGTGAGATACCAGTGAAAGACTCATAGGAGCTCTGCCCACAATCCTGGTGACCTTTAATAAACAAGATAATTAATAATGAGTTGATATATATTCCTTCTATGATCTAAATTTGGACTATAGTTTGTATATTATTAAAACTTCATTTAAAAAAGATACATGTGCCAGTTGGATCAACATAAAAATGAAATATTCTAACTAACTTCAGTGGACTTGAGTTTCGATTTCTCCTTCTAACTATATAAATATTCAACTTCTTATATGAAAATTTATGCAAAGAAAAATAAAATAAAACAATACCCAAACCACAAAATGAATATCAAGCATATGTAATGAATGCTGTCCAGAAACTCAGAGAACACCAGACACCTCACATTACCAAGAAAAAAAAAACTTTTCATATATACATCACTTCTTACATAGGAATGTTTTATTTTAAGTAGAAATTATCTCATGCTACCATTACTTAATAAATCAACAAATTATCAAAAGGCTCATGGAAAAAAAAAAGGAAGAGTAATATCATTTCAGAAATTCACTTTATTTATTATGTGCTGTGAATAATATAATGTGATATTTACAATATATGGACTGACTTTTGATTTTTTTAAATAGGAATTTTAATAATCAAAGTTCTGGTGTGTTTATACTGTGGTGTTCCATAGTTTACATGGACCCAGTTGCTAAAAAGAAGAAAATGTGTTTCAATATGTTAGCTATGCAGTAATAAACTGAAAGACTAGAATGTTTTTCTGTTATGCATTATATAGAGAGTAAAAACTGGTTATAGCATAATTTAAGCAATTTTGGTATAATTTTACAGCAGATGACATTTAATTAGTGTGAAGATATTTTATCCATATTATATTTGTTCACTTGTCTTACTGGGCAGTAGATGTCTGCTGTGAAGCATAAAGGAATTTTTTACCCTAAAACCTGTGATATGACATGATTAATGAGATAAAATTCCCATTTGGAGTTTCCTACCAATCAATAGGCAGATGGGCAATAGTGGATGCTGAATAACAAGACAGCAGGAGATGCTTACGATCTTATTACATTCCTAAAAAACAAAACCTATTTGGAGAAGTATGATTTAAAGCTACATCTCAGCATCTCAGTCCTTTTGTTTTATATCAGATGGCTTTCCTTTTGTTGAGTTTTGTGTTGAATTTTGTGTGTCTCAACATTTTTAGGCAAAGAGAAGTTTATAGTATATATGGGCTGAAATTTGTACATTTCAAGTTGAATATTGATAGGCTGTTGTAGTTGATCTTCCATCTACAATACACTTGCGTATTAGACCAAACATTTAACATACAAATTATGATTTGTGTGAATATATGTCAGAAATAATGTCTTTTTTGTATTTGTAAAAGTATATAAAGAAAACCAAATTTAAAAATTCCTTTAGTATAAAGTTATTGCATATTGTGCACATCTAGCAGAATGTACTTCTATTTGCAAAACTCTTTATCCCTTTTATTTTACCCTCTAGGACCTGTACCACAAAATCTTTTTTTTTCTTTTCCACATCATTTAATAAGTGACACATAAAAAAGAAAGGAAAAATGATGCTTCTCTGAACTCTGCTGGTGAAGAGCACCTGTAGTAAAAGCATGAAATATGATCTTAGGGCTGAGACAAATCACAGGCAATTTCAAAACGTCTTTATAACAGCCCTAGAGAGAATAACAAATTTTATTACACTATTTCATTTTAAAGAATTGCCTGTGTGCATTATGAAGTCTTTTAAAAGTTAAAATTCAACACATTCTGGTGTTGCACAGATGAGAAGTAAAAGGGGAATAGGTAAAATTCACATCATGAAAAATTTCTCAAATTGATCACAATTTACATAAAGGTTCTGTTCAGGACTATAGATATTATTATGTTTACTCTAAAAACAGAGTGGTAAGTAGAGAAAGCTAAGAGTTCATTCGACAAAAATATTTAACGTCTAATTTAAAGTCATATTTGTTCCTCTTTGTCATTAATTTTCCCCATATGCCTTACAAAACGACTATTCAGTTGTTTTAGTATAAAGATATCCAAGACATATTTTATTCCATGTCATGTGGAGACCATTATCAGTTTTAGATATGTTCTCTCTAGTCAGGAAAGTGTTTTTGCTTCTTTATATACTTGTCTCCCTGTCTCTTTTTTATGATGAAATAGAAATGAACTGCCCCTATAATGTCTTTAAATAAATAAATAAATATAAATAAATGAATAAATAGAGAGATAGTGTCAAATACTTTACAGTATGAAAAGATCTATTACATTATCTGGTCCATTTCCCTGCTTGTGCTTTATTGATCACTGCCATATAATTCCTTGCTCCTTTTTAGGTTGCTCTGCAATGTCCCCAAGAAAAATGTCCTTCTAATATAATGCTACTCAACAATAGATAGTTTTTTCAATACAATAGAATTATTTGTATGGTGATATTGTCCCTGTTAACTACTTCCTCCCTTTACCAGATTCCCAATTCCACACACACACACACACACACAATGACAGTGTTCTTTACATATTCATTACAACAGCAATGAATAGGTTTTATTTTGCCTTCTTTGCTCCTAAATTTATTGAATTCTATGGAACCAGAAAACAAATGTGATTATCATGTAATTTTGAATCCTTATTATCGTATATATATAAAACATTTATATAAATATTATTTATTTGCATATGAATGTATATCTTCATAATTTGTCTACAAGTAAGTCTTCCATATGTAAATGAGACTTTCAGTTCAAGATAGAGGTTTTCAGAGTGAAAGAGTAAAATCTACCTCTCTGAACATAACTGATGCAATCTGTGTACTTGTTGATACATATAATTTTTTCATCAAATTAAGTTGTACATATTTTTAACCATTGAATTAAATTTCATTAACATAGAATGGGATATGTAATTGTACCAGTAACATCACTAATGGTTTATATTTTATGAAATTACTTTTTGCTCTTCTTATTTTTAATATTTAAAATATTATTAGTACATATCAGTTACAGAATGGTGATGTTCACTGTGGTATATTCATATATGATAACATTTCAAAGAGATAATGATAAAGCCCAGAACTAAAATTAGTTTTGGAGGGCTGGTGTTGTGGCTCAGTGGCAGAGCACTTGCCTAGCATATGTGAGGCACCATGTTCAATCCTCAGCACTATATATAAATAAATGAAAAATAAAGGTACATCAACAACTGAAAAATATTTTTTTTAAAAATTAGTTTTTGCATAATCTGAAACTAGAGCAACATTTCCCCAAGTTAAAAATGTACTTGCAACTTATTGAGTAATCCATATTTCCTCATAAATTATAAGCTGTGGGCTAAATCCAACCTATTGCCTGTAGTTGTAAACAGCTTTGTTGAGATATATTCATGTGTTTACAAATTGTCTATGGTATTTTTACATTTCAGTGGCAAAATTCTGTTATGAAAAAGACTACATGGCCCACAAAGTCAAATGCATTTACTCTCTGAACAACTATAAAAAAAAATGTTTACTGACCCCTGTAATGTCACATGTGATTCACAGTGAAAATTTGAGACAACATGCGTGAACCTGTAGGACATTATGTTAAGTGAAATAAGCCAGGCAGAAAAATCCAAAAACCATGATATCTTACTAAAATGTTGAAAGTAAGAAAATCAAACTCATAGAAGTAGAAAATAGTGTGTTAGTTTCCACAGTTTAGGTAGGCAGTGGGAGTAAATGGGGAATGAGGAGAGGTTAGTCAAAGACATAAAGTTTTAATTGGACAAGAAGAATAGGGTTTAATAGCTGATTACAGAGAATAGTGACAATAAAAATAATAATACATTGCATATTACAAAATTATAAAAATTGTAGATTTTAAATATTTACACTGAAAAAAACAATAAAAATGTGATGTAAAGAAATTGTTAGCTTGATTTAATAATTCCACAATATAAACATATATTAAAATATCATATTTCCTATAAACATATATAATACATACAATTATTATTTGTTGAAAGAAAAACTAAAAAAGAACAAATAAATTTGTATAATTGGACAGCTGACCCCAGAATATAATTAGAAAGCTTCACCCATTTTTCTACTCATCTTTCATTTCTCTTAATTTACAGTTGGTTTAAAATTTAGTTCATCATCTCTCCGATGCAAAGAAAATATACTTTATAAAATCACATCAGTTTTCATTTGACAGATAGTATAACCTACAAATAATGTATCAACTTATTTTCATCTATTTTTTGAACTTTTAAGAGGTGCTAATAAAGATATTTGTTTCAATCTTTGTTTGAAAAATCCTCTTATTTGAAATGAGGCTGGAAAAATGTTTGCCAAGTGAAAAGGCTTTTTGGACCCATTTGTAAAAATGGTGCACCATATTGTGTGGTCTTTTCAGACAAATGCACACAAGCACAGATAAATACACTTGTAGAAACAAACATATATGCACTTCAAATTCATATGTAAACAATAGGGCATTTGGCAGCAAAATAGTTAAGATAGTCTCAGATAAAACAACCTTATTTATCCAAATAAAACAGAAGTTGCTGGGTGCTCCTGAGGCTCCTAGCAGCTTCTCAAATAGTTGCCTTTAAAATAATTGTTTTTACTGAAGAGAGAAGGGAGATAACAATGGTACACAGCCACTCCAAGATTGTCTAAGACAGGGCATTCAGTGAAGGAAGGTGTCTCTATTAGTGAAAAAAGAAAGAAACACACACACACACACACAAAAGCACATTTTTTAAGTTTCTATTTTTATTGATTTAAAAAAATAAATGACAGTGGAATGCATTACAATTCTTATTACATGTATGCAGCATAATTTTTCATATCTCTGGTTGTATATAAAGTATGTTGACACCAAGTCATGTCTTCATACATGTACTTTGGTTGATGACGTCTATCACATTCACCATCCTTGATAAAACAGGTAAAAAAAATGTATATATGCCTCAACTTGGGGATAAGAGGTACTGTTTTCTATGTGCTCAGATGGAGGATATGAAATGGGAATTTGTAAACTCGAAACATTATACCTGTCATACCTACACTATCAGGTTGATGCATAGACTAAGACAATGAACATATAGCTCTCAGAATACAGATGATTCATGGTAAGAACTTTATGTTTGCTAAAAGTACAAAATATGGTCACTGCTATTATTAAGACATAAGACACTATCTTCAAAAACTTCTCACTGAAGAAAAACTGAGACTGATTTAGGATTCAATGACTGAAATTTTTCCACTTATCTGAATATTTGAAACAATCCAGTTCCCCCAAGTGTGAAAAGAAAATATATTCCAAAGAGTTGTAAAATTCCCACAAATGGCTTGAGTCCTGGTATAAACCATGGGTAACTGTTGAATGTCTATAGTTAGACTACCCCTGAAAGTTTGTAGAAAATTTATTATGTTTGTTTTCTGTTTCAGAGATCAAGTTGGTTCTGGAGTTCTCAATCTTATTTATTGATTTCAAAGAATCAACTTTTTGTTCCTTTGATATTTTGAATTTTTGTTTAAATTTCATTGATCTTCTTTTTCTAGGATTTTGAGATGAAGTATGAGATCATTTATTTGTTGGTTTTTTCTTTTTTTAAGGAATGAACTCCAAGAAATGAATTTTCCTCTTAGAACTGCTTTCAATGTGTCCCATA
>NW_026000305.1:932909-938790 GCF_001458135.2 Marmota marmota marmota | reverse complement strand
CCACCCCTGGAGAACTCAATAGGAACTCCAAAGTAGTGGGCGCCCGAGGCACTAGGATCCGCCCTAATCCCAGAGCTGCCCTATTCCTGTAGCAGGGTCACCTTTCAACCATTCCCTCTAGCAAAATGCCAGGCGTCATTCCAACTAAACTGTGGCTCTCAACAATAAATATTTATAATTGTTGATGTATAATTCCATTAAGGAATATGAAATGTCCTTCTTTGTGCATTCTGATTCACTTTGAAGTCTATCTGATATGAGAATAAAACCCCTGCTTATTTACAAAATCCATGTGAATGATATGTTTTTTCTCATCCTTTTACCTTTAATCTGTGGATGTATTTGTCTATGAGGTTAATATTTTGGAGACAGCATATTGTTGGGTCATGTTTTTTAATCCAATCTGCCAGTCTATGTCTTTTGATGGATGAGTTTAGGCATTTATGTTATAATTGAGTAATTGAGAAATATTTTTTTATTCCCTGTCATTTTGCCTTATTTCTGTGTTTTAATTTGAATTAGTTTATCCTTTGATTGACTGTTCTTCTAGTGTATTTCTTCTATTTGATGATTTTCACTTTTATTTTTCATTTCTTCATGATATATCTTATTAAGTATGTTTTGCAGAGCAGGCTTTCTAATTGTGAATTATTTTAACTTTCATTTACCATGGAAGGTTTTTAAATCATTAACAATTCTGAAGCTTACTTTTGTGGGCTATACTATCCAATCATGGCTTACATTTTCTTTAGTGCTTGGTATATATGATTTCAAGAACTCTTAGCTTTGAGTGTCTGGGTTGAGAAATCAGTTGAGTTCTGGATTGGTTTCCCTATAAATGTGGCCTACCATTTTTCTCTGGGAGACCATAAGATTCCATCCTTAATCTGCATGTTAGGAATTTTCATAATGATGTGCCTTAGTAAGGGTCTGTTGTAATTTTGTATATTTGGGTCCTGTAGGCCTCCTGTATTTTATTTCCCATTTAATCATTTAGGTTTGTGAAATTTTCATATATTTTTTAATTGAAAAGATTGTGCATTCCTTTGGTTTGTATCTCTAATCCTTCATTTATCCTGAGGAATCTTAAATTTGGTCTTTTCTTTTTTTTAAGCACTAAACAGATGATTTTATTTAAATTCCCCCTTCAAAATGCATGTGCATGAATAATATTGTACATGATAAAAAAAAGGTTACCTAGAGTTCAACAGTCATATAAAAACAATGTAGGAAAAGTTTTATTGATTTAAATAAGGCAGGTAAAACATGAAGTGAGCATTAAATAGATTTTCAATAAATTTCTCATAGCTGTATAATGAGTAAATATGAGTATCAAAATGTTGGCTTTTATTGTGCAGAAATGAAAGCAAGTACATTTCAAATTGTAAACACTTTTAATACAATAATACCATTAAATTTACAAAGTTGCTGGTAAGTTATTTGGTGTTATCCAGATCCTATCATATTTTCTCAATGTTAATTTTGGCATATTTGAATTCATAAGGCCAATTTTATATCACAGAAAAATAATAAAATTCCAAGATATTTCTGCTTCTTTAAGGCATCAAAATGACAAATGTAATTTTTATAGGCTAATATAATTCAAGTACAGTGATACAAAAGACCCACAGTACTTTTAAAAAAAATTAAACCTTAAATTTAAAATACTAATTTGCTCAGGCTGACCTTAATATTGTGATTCTCTTGCCTCAGCCTACTAAGTAGCTTGGATTATAGATGTGCACCACCAAACACAGTTGACAACACATAATTTTAATAAAACCAAAACTATCTGAAAAAAAAGGAAAATCATGACATTGTTAAACAAAAATGCAAACTAGCATTAGAATCAATGGTATAGATTTATATAAGAATACTTATATTTATTTTCACTGGACAGATTTTAAAGTACTTTATTTTTTCTGAAACATAACCAGTTGATTGTATTCTAATTATTCAATGATTAACCATGTTTCTGTAGCAGTCTCTTTTATTTTTTATACCTGCTAACATGTTCATGAGCTATTTTCTACAGGATATTCTGTATTAAATTCATAGCCTCCAAAAATCTGCACAGCATCAGGGGATAATGAATTTGCAGTGTCTCCAGCAAATGCCTTTGCAATAGAGGCATAATAGGTATTTCGGCAACCAGAATAAGCTCCCAAGCTGCTCTCTAGTAACTTAATCTAGCTAGTTCAACTTTCATTGCCATTGTGCTAGCAAAAATAATACTCCTTGGTGCTCTACAAGCAGCTTTCCAAAAGTTTTTCTTTCCAGGGCATACTTGTAGATTCATACAAAGCTCTTTATCCTAATCCAACAGCAACACCTGCTACTGTTTGTCTGGTTCTATCAAAAGCTACCATTGCAATTTTGAAACCAACTCTCTCACTAATTAAATTGTATTAATTATTTTAATTTTTTTAAAAAAATTTATTATATATGACAGCAGAATGAATTACAATTCTTAATACATATACAGAACAAAATTTTTCGTATCTCTGATTGTATACAAAGTGTATTCACACCAACATGTGTCTTCATACCTGTACTTTGGATAATGATGATCATCACATTTAGCCATCATTTATAAACCCATGCCCCCTCCCTTTCCCTCCAAACCCTCTGTCCTATCTAAAGTTCATCTATTCCTCCCATACACCCTCTCCCTATTCCACTATAAATCAGCCTCCTTATATCAAAGAAAACACTTAGCATTTGTTTTTGTGGGGGGATTGGCTAATGTCACTTAGCATTATCTTCTCTAACTCCATCCATTTACCTGTAAATTCCATGATTTTATTCTCTTTTTTTGCTGTGTAATATTCCCCTGTGTATATATGTTACACTTTTTTTAATCCACTTATCTATTGAAGGGCATGTAAGTTGGCTCCACAGTCTAGATATTGTGAATTGTGCTGCTATAAACATTGATGTGTCTGTGTCCCTGTAGTATGCTGTTTTTAAGTCCTTTGGGTATACACCAAGAAGAGGGATAGCTGGGTCTAATAGTGGTTCCATTTCCAGTTTTCCAAGAAATCTCCGTACTGTTTTCCATAATGACTGCACCACTTTGCAGTCCCACCAGCAGTGTATGAGTGTGCCTTTTTTCCCCACATGCTTGACAACACTTATTGTTCTTTGTGTTCATAACAGCTGCCATTCAGACTGGAGTGAGATTAAATCTTGAGTGGTTTTGATTTGCATTTCTCTAATTGCTAGTGATGATGAACATTTTTTAATGTATTTGTTGATTGATTGTATATCATCTTCTGAGAAGTGTCTGTTCAGATCCTTGGCACATTTATTGATTGGGTTATTTGTTTTTTTGATGTTTAGCTTTTTGTGTTCTTTATATACCCTAGAGTTTAGTGCTCTAACTGATATGTGAGGGGTAAATATTTGCTCCTAAGATTTAGGAGCAAGGTATATCCTTCCATCTTCTAAGGTCTTCTTCTATTTCTCTCTTTAGGGTTCTGTTCTCTTTTGTTAGATTGATTCCCAGGTATTTTTTTTAGGATATTGTGAATGGGGTAGTTGTCCTCATTTCTATTTCAGAGAATTTGTCACTGATATACAGGAATGCCTTTGATTTATGGGTGTTGATTTTATATCCTGCCACTTTGCTGAATTCATTTACTAGTTCCAAAAGTTTCTTGGTAGAACCTTTTGGGTCTGCTAGGTATAGGATCATGTCATCAGCAAATAGTGCTAATTTAAGTTCTTCTTTTCCTATATTTATGCCTTCAATTTCTTTCATCTGTATAATTTCTCTGGCTAGTGCTTCCAGAACTATGTTAAATAGAAGTCGTTAGAGAGGGCATCCCTGTCTTGTTCCAGATTTTAGAGGGAATGCCTTCAATTTTTCTCCATTTATACTGATGCTGGCCTGAGGCTTAGCATATATAGCTTTTACAGTGTTGAGGTAAGTTCCTGTTATCCCTAGTTTTTCTAGTGTTTTGAACATAAAGGGATGCTGTATTTTGTCAAATGCTTTTTCTGCATCTATCGAGATGATCATATGGTTCTTATCTTTAAGTCTATTGATGTGGTGAATTACATTTATTGATTTCCGTATATTAAACCAGCCTTGCATCCTGGGGATGAATCCCACTTGGTCATGGTGCACGAACTTTTTGATATGTTTTTATATCCGATTTGCCAGAATTTTATTGAGGATTTTTGCATCTGTATTCATTAGAGATATTGGTCTGTAGTTTTCTTTCTTTGAAGTGTCTTTATCTGGTTTTGGAATCAGGGTGATGTTGGCCTCGTAGAATGAATTTGGAAGTACTCCCTCTTTTTCTATTTCCTGAAATAGTTTGAAGAGTATTGGTATTAGTTCTTCTTTAAAGGTCTTGTAAAACTCTGCTGTATATCCGTCTGGTCCTGAGCTTTTCTTGGTTGGTAGTCTTTTGATGGCTTCTTCTATTTCTTCACTTGTTATTGGTTGTTTAAGTTGTGTATATGCTCCTATCTCAATCCGGGCTGATCATATGACTTAAGGAATTAATTGATGCCTTCACTAGCTTCTATTTTATTAGAGTATAAGCTTTCAAAATAATTTCTAATTATCCTCTGTATTTCTGAAGTGTCTGTTGTGATGTTGCCTTTTTCATTCCTGTAAGCTAGTAATTTGGGTTCTCTCTCTTCTTCTCTTCATTAGCATGGCTAATGGTCTATCAATCTTATTTATTTTTTCGAAGAACCAACTTTTAGTTTTGTCAATTTTTTCAATTGTTTCTTTTGTTTTGATTTCATTGATTTCAGCTCTGATTTTAATTATTTCTTGCCTTTTACTACTTTTGCTGCTGATTTGTTCTTCTTTTTCTAGGGCTTTGAGATGTAGTGTGAGGTCTTTTATTTGTTGGCTTTTTCTTCTTTTAAGGAATGAACTCCATGAAATGAATTTTCCTCTTAGTACTGCTTTCATAGTTCCCAGAGATTTCGATATGTTGTGTCTGAGTTTTCATTTACCTCTAAGAATTTTTTAATTTCCTCTTTGATGTCATCTGTAACCCATTGTTCATTCAGTATCATATTGTTCATTCTCCATGTGATATAGGATTTTTTCTACCTTATTTTATCATTGATTTCCACTTTCATTCCATTATGATCAGATACAATGCATGGTAGTATCTCTATTCCTTTGTATTTGCTAAGTGTTGCCTGTGACATAATATATGGTCTATTTTTGAGAAGTATCCATGTGATGCTGAGAAAAAATTGTATCTGCTTGATGTTGGGTGGTATATTCTATATATGTCAATTCAGTCTAGGTTATTAATTGTATTTTTGAGTTCTATAGTTTCATTATTCAACTTTTGTTTGGAAGATCTGTCCAGTGGTGAGAGAGGTGTGTTAAAATCTCCCATGATTATTGTGTTGTGGTCTATTTGACTCTTGAACTTGAGAAGAGTTTGTTTGATGAACATAGCTGCACCATTGTTTGGGGCATATATAATAATGATTGTTATGTTTTGTTGGTGTATGGTTCCCTTGATCAGTATGTAGTGTTCTTCCTTATCTCTTTTGATTAACTTTGGCTTGAAGTCTATTTTATTTGATATAAGTATGAATACCCCTGCTTGCTTATGAGGTCCATGTGAGTGGTATGATTTTTCCCAACCTTTCACCTTCAGTCTGTGTATGTCTTTTCCTATCAGATGAGTCTTCTGTAGGCAGCATATTGTTGGATCTTTTTTTAAAAATCCAGTCTACTAGCCTATGTCTTTTGATTGGTGAGTTTAAGCCATTAACATTTAGGGTTATTATTGAGATATGGTTTTTATTTCCAGCTATATTTGTTTATTTTTGTTACTTAACATGATTTGTTTTTTCCTCTTTGATTAGTTTTTCCTTTACTGTACTACCTCCC
>NW_026000305.1:906727-929958 GCF_001458135.2 Marmota marmota marmota | reverse complement strand
CTCCTCCTCCTCCTTCTTCTTCTTCTTCTTTTTCTTCTTCTTCTCTTCTCTTCCTTCCTTCCTTCCTTCCTCTTCTTTTGGCAGTGCTGGGATCAAATACTGAGCCTATTTTCTAGTAGAAAAGTGCTCTACCACTAACATACACTTGTAATACTTAATGTTTTAAATTCTATGCATGTTAACTTTTGATTAAAACTTGCAATATTTGAGACTTCTTTGTGATATTATATATAGAAGCTTGGGGCACTCTAACACTGAGATATACCCCAGGACTTTTAATTTTCATTTTGAGACATGGTTTTGTTATGTTGCCAAGTCTATCTTCAAATTTGTGATCCTCCTGCCTCAACCTATTAAATTACTAGAATTAGAGGTAAAAGCATGTGCCATCATGCCAGATCAAAACTTTAAAAATATATTTAAGTGAGCACTGCTAATACAGTAGCAATTGTACTTTGTAAATCACAGAATCTCCTGAACTCTAATGTTGAGGAAAAAAGGTACCTTTAAACCTTATTTTTATATAAATTACTTTCAGGTATTTTTGTGAAGTGTCACTCAGCATTCACCTGGTAACTTTGATTGTTGGGTAAATTGTTAGCCCATGAACAATACATAGGCTGTTCGGGGGATTAAAGAACTGTTTTCCATATTGAACAATTTTTTTTTCTCTGCATCATTCAACTACTGTTCTTGGTTTTATCTCTTTGGGCCATAAGATACAAGGTGAATCATCTGTCCACAAGACAACCCATCATAAATACTAATGCAGAGTAACTACTGTTATTTATTTTGCTTGATCCAATCATTTAACAAAAAGCCCAGGAGGGATATAGTAATAATGATAATTCTGTTAGTGATACTGGCCCTGATTTTAATATTATTAAGGCACCATTAATTATCTTCAGGGGTATTGTACATGTCCAAAGGAAATTCATGTTATTTCACTTGCAAAATCAAATTAAATATACAATTTATTCATATAATTTTATTTTCACAAATATATTCACAAATTATTTAAAAGTGAAATATGGATAAATAATGCAGTGATATCTTTCTATCAAACTTAACATTTTGTAGCATTGCTACTACAAATTCTGCAAATTTTAAAGTAATATAATTTCTGTGTCTTTCAAAAATATAAAGTTCTGTCTGGAGTATAGCCTCTGAACCCTAATCAGAGCAAGTTAGAAGTCTATAAACAGAACCATTTTATTTATTTCCCACTGGGACAAAAATTATTTTTTAATGCTAAAGGGGATTCCTAGTGATGACTCTGGAACTTTACACACAATCAAGAATAAAAATAAATAAATATGAATATTTTCTTCATACATTCACAAGGCCTGAAGAATGACAAAAGTAAATAAACCATAGAATTTCATTTTATGTCAACATTTTTATTTGTAAAATAAATTAGATGTATGCTTTGTAAAATGATACACATGAGACAAGGATAGAAACCTGTGGTATTTTAGACATAATATTTGTGTATTATTATGGTGGATAGTATGATAATTTGATACCTGTATACAATATGTAATGATGAAACAATGCTAATTTCTATAAAAAGAAAATCACTAGAGAAATAAACAACTAAAGAAAATAGGTAAATTTATTTTGCATTCACATCACAAACATATATGGCAATCTGAGGAGAAAAAAATTAACCTTAAAAATGTTTTTAAAAATGTGCTTCATATACTACTGACTCAGTGACATGGTTCATAAAAAGATACCTTTAAAAAGTATCCCTTTCTTTGAGACTTTCAATATGCATTAGCACACTAAAGGCTCTGTAAAGTGCTGTAATTAGCCCATTTAATTTGTTTATCCTATCATTTCTAAATTTATTTGACCAAGGACATTTTTCCTTGGAGAATATGGATAACAACCAAATAAACTAGTGTTTCCTGGAATTGAATTTCAAAATTTTACCTAAAGTGAACATACATTAGAGCCTATATGTCTTTATACTTCTCAGAATTACATAGAAAAAGAAAACTTTATGTTAAACTCTTTGAAATACAGACAGATATCTTTTTTTGAGGGGAGGGGATTTAACCCAGAAGCATTTTACCACTGAGTCACATCTCCAGCCCTTTTCATTATTATTTTTATTTTAAAACAGGGTTTTGCTATATTGCTGAGGGCCTTGTTAAGTTGATGAGGCTATCGTTTAACTTGAGATAACTTCTGCCTCAGCTTCCTGAATTGCTGGGATTACAGGTACATGCCACTGTGTCCAGATGTTTTATTTTTCTGATTATAAATAAATAAAACCACTATACTATTTTGGTTTAAAAAAATGGTTGCTTCTCCTATTAAAATTATACAGAGAACAAAAGTAATAGTATGGATAATGGTATAAGGAAATGGTAAGAAAAATGCATACATAGCAAACATACATGATTAGTCCATTAAATGAAAGGTAATTTATTTTTTAGAGAGTGGCTTATTATTAAAAAATTAAGTCAACACAAAAGATTTTCACCAATTATATTATAATTATAGAATCAAGAGAAGGAAATATCTATAGGACACAAAATACAAACTGCCTCATCTTTCTCATGTTCCTTCTCACTTTCCATTAGCTCATAGTCTTATTCCCATATTCTTATTCCTAAATATGGCATTTTACAAGATTCAAAACTAGGCTCATTTTATGCTGTCTTACCATGAAAGCTCTGCAATATTTTTATCATTTCAAAATTCATTTGTAACAGAAGCAAATTATTACTAAATTCACATCTCTAAACCATTTTTTTAAAAATTTTCAATACAGCATATGTACAACACATAAGGTATTTCATTCATAAATAATACAACCAATCAAATATATATAAAATCAAACATATTCCTTTATTTTGCAGCTACTTTTGGGCATCTCAATTTTCATTTTATTGAACTATTTTTTCTGTTCATCAACCTCTCCCCTCATCTCACCTTTCTTAACATAATCACTGATTCTCATCACAATCACAATCCTCATTGACCTCATCCTTAGATTACTTCAATAGTCACCTAATTGATTTTAACACTTATAGTGGTTCTTCTCACCAGGCAGTCTGTCCCATGGGCTGGATCTAAATTAATCTGATATATTGGTTTGATGAGGTCATTTTCCCATCCTATTTCAGCATTTACTCTCCATTGCTTATAGAACAATGTAAAGTTATCTTTCAAATTCAGTAAACATTTCTATACTTATTAAATAATCTATCCCAAATTAAATTCCCCAAATTGACCAGGTCAATTCTTCCCCCACAAGCCTCCTTGCACAACTTTGTAGTTTCACTAATGCCATTTCTCCCTCCTTCAGGACTCTAAATTCTACTCCCATTTTAGCCATATTTCAAATCTCCTCTTGCCTATGAAATAGTGGCTTATTCAAACCAACTCTGGCTAATACTTTCTCTACACCAGGATCTGTATTATCACCTAGGAATACAGCAAGAAATGGCTCTTATAGTGAAATATCTTTTATTCTAATTATAGAAATAACTAAAATACAACTTCCCACATAACATAAAGAAAGCAACTGTAGGTTGGGGATATGGTTCAGTGGTAGAGTGCCTACCTAGCATGCATGAGGCACTTGGTTTGATTCCCAGAACCACACACACACAAAAAGAATGAGATTGTTCAGTTATATACTACTCACTAGATGTCATAAGGAACAGAAATGATTTCAAAAGTGAAGTGGCATTTAAGTTGAGAATTTTTAAGTGATACTATTTTAGAAAACATTAAACAAGATATTAAAAAGATTAAGTAAAAAGAGAGTGTTCTATATTATTTGGCTTTAGCTATATTGAGTTTGAGGTTTATGTGTGAAACTCAAATGAAATGTTCAGTGTTCAATAAGTTTTTAAACATCTATTAATAATAGCATTGAGAGAATGTTATTATTAATCATGATGAATGCATTTCTTATTTATTAGAAACATTTAAGGGCTAGGGTTGTGGCTCAGCAGTAGAGCGATCTCCTAGCAAGTGTGAGGTCCTGGCTTTGATCCACATAAAAATAAATAAAATAAAGGTATTGTGTCCATCTATAATTAAAAAATAAATATAAAAAATGAAATTAAGAACTTATAATGTGGGCTGGGATTATGGCTCAGCAGTACAACGCTCGCCTAGCACGGGTTCGATCCTCAGCACCACATAAAAATAAAGGCATTGTGTTGTATCCATCTACACCTAAAAAATAAATGTTAAAAAAATTAAAAAGAACTTATTATGCATGTAGAGCTTATAGAAATATTTATGTATATAATTTTCAATCACATTCTCAACAATCCTAAGTGATTTATATTAGTACTGTTGTCATTTACTATGTAAGAAAATTGTAACATAGAATTGGAAGTATGAGAATAGTGATCAGTGCTGGCAAGCTATGATTTAAATAAGATTGAGTAGGCTAAGCTTGTAGATTTGCAATATTGACTAATAGAACTTTTTATAAAAATGGAAGCGTTTTGTAATCTAAATTGTCTCATTTAGATGTTAATTGTCACATATGGTTATTAAGCACTTGAAATGTGGAAAGAATGGCCGAGAAATCAAAAAATATAAATCAAAAATATAAAATTTATTATTAAATTTTATGTTTTTAATTAATAAAAATAAACTTAAATAACTATTTGTGTTTAGTGGCTACTACCATATTAGATAGCATAGGTAGAATAAGAAAGAAAAAGAATCTACTTAGCACTTGAAGAGTGGGCAGAGATAAAAATATTTTTCCCCATTACACAGATAACTATTTGTTAAATAAACAAAAAGGCACAAAATAGTTCATACTTAATATAAGCCTGATGACATCTCAGCTCTCTGTTATTTATGTTTCTAATGATGGACACATGATAAATTTGATAAAAAGAAAATTTGAAGATCATCTTGACCATCTAACCTAAAATGACTTTTTTTTTTGGTTTGGTTTTTCATCTTCTAACCACTTCATTCATTTGGGACATATAATATACTATTAGTTTCATGTGAACATAAAACTACAATTGATCACAACATAATTCTTAGAGAATCAAATGCAGAGCATATTTTTTTTTAAAAAAATCATGTTTACCGTATAATACACTGTTAGTAATCTAAAAATCATTGCTGCTTGATGGATCTTCTTGGTCATAATCTGTTTGCAATCATTTTTTGGAAACTATTTAGCTTTTATATATTAACAGTGTTGGCCAAAGTAAGGGCAGGAGAATCTAAATTGTATAGAAGTTGAATACAAGCTAAATGAACAGTGGTGGAGTTCAGAAAGCTATATAAGTTGATGAAATTTTTTAAAATGCAAGCCTTTGAGTGAGACATATAAACCTTCATCATTATAAATAAAGATATAACAAATTTTGAGAGAATGAATTCACTATAGTGATAATTAGTATTTAGTAAACATATAAAACTGGGGCTTTTTAATGATGCAATTTTTTTTTTTTTTTTTTTTTTTTGCTCCTTGGTATTTCACTATTGCTTATCTGCAGTGATTCATAAAAACAAGCCTATCCCTGATCCCTTTGCTGGGACTTCTATCATTCAATGAATAAACACCAAATAGTTATTTTTTGTAGTTTTTCTTTAAGGGTTTAGAAAGTAAATTGATGTCCTTAACATCTAAATATTCAGGCAATGTGGGGTCATCTATATTTCATTATGATTTTGTTAGTTTTAGAAAACCTAGTGCTGTTTATCTGAGTTTAAGAAGTTAAAACTGAAATATGAACTGATAAATTGCTTTCTGAGACTAAATTGTGACAAACTGAGAGTAGCAGCAGTGTGACAGAATGCAACTTACCTCACATGAGTGGGAGTATCCAACCACTGTGTATTGAAGAGGACAAATTGTTCTTATTGTAATAAGAATACTGTTTTAGGCCAACTATATTCAAATTCACATTTTATTTGTAGTTTAGTCTATACTAATTGGAAGATTTAAACACTTTACAAATATAACTTTTTGAAGCTTAATGCTAACCTCCACCATTATGATAACCACTTAAGATTATATTATACTCAAATTCAACAGACAATTAGATTTTTCTTCCTATACCTACATAACAATGATTATTCCAATAGTGGAAAAAGTAATTTGAAGGTTTAGTTTATATGGCAAATGCATAGCAATTTGTGAAAATTCAGGCAGTTGACTACATTTTGTTAGTTGAATTATTTGGGATCATATAATCATTGCCTGATTCAAAAAGATCTAAATTATTAAAAAAAAAAAAGACAACATGTAAACTTAGAATGAAAGCATCTCATTCCTAGACTTGATTTTGTTACAATGGGATATGTGAACATTGTCATACATTTGAATCATTTGAGAATCAAATCTCCTCGTCTGTGAAATGAGGGATTTAGACTATAGGGCAATCTGTAGGGTGTCTTCTGGCACTCTGAGTGTGTCAGATAGCAGATTTTGCAATAATTAGTATGGAAACCCCAAAGAGTGAAGTGTACCACTAAGCTTTTCCAGAGATAATGTTATATGATTGATAAAATATCAAACCAAAGCTTTCCTCTGGCTACCAGACATATGGGTTCTACTAACTAGAGCAATAACTTTGGCTGTGACTCTAAGGCAACAAAAAAACAGATTAAAATTAATTATCTCATTTTCATGCTCATGTTGAGAAGAAGAGTTGGCAAACCAGACTGACTAATTTCTTTTTCTATAAAAATTGATGTATTACTTTAATTGCATGATTACTGAAATTTTCAGGACTGTTTCCATAGCTAAAACCAAAAGTTAAATGCATAAATTAAGAACAGCAATACTGTTTTCCTACCTATTTGAAAAATAGAATTAATAAAGCACTTTGCAATTCTTAAAAGATACTAAACATGAAGTGGAATAAGAGGGGTCAATATTATGAATCAGTGATGCTACACTGCCACTTAGTGGTGATCATGTGAAACTTGGTTGGGCAAAGATGAATTAGTATATCCTTTTAACAAATTACAGATAGCTCTTACTTGACAAAATAGACAAAATCTGAAATTGTGCTAAAAAACATTTTTAGATCAACAGGGGAACATTTTACCATTTATTGAATTATACGACCAAATATTTAAAAAACCCAAATATATAGTCTTGTGGAAAGTGCCTTGGAAAGTGGACATCATTAAATAATTAAGAGTAAAACAATTTTAGCATTATAAAGGAAAATAAGTGCCAATGGAGCAAAATAATAGCTTTCTACTTTAAAGTAACAATATAAAATAATGAAAAGGTATAAAATACTATTTTTATTTTTGCCTTAAAATTTCCATCATTGAGGCAGTAATCTCTAAAATAAATATAGCAAAAGACATTTTTGGCAGAGCTTGCAATTAATTTCAAACCACCATAACACTGTTTTTATATTCATGACATTTAAACTAATTTATTGTACATTTTAAGACAAAATGTCTTGATATATTGTAGTGTACATCCAGTAATCTTGAGAAATACCTTGAAAGTATAGTCATGATACTCAATATGAACCTAATCTATGAACTTCTTAGACCCTCAGTCATAGTTGTTAATTAAAAAGGTAGGGATATTACAGAAGTCATAACATTAAGGGTAAATTGCTGAAATGTTCTCACATTGAATCTAGGAAGAAATAACCTTTTTCTCTTCTCTCTGTACACGAAGATTAAAAAAAAAAAGCCTAGACTTGGCAGTAGCCATGCCTGCCTTCCTGTAGGGAGAAACACTTTAAAAAAGCAGAACAATGCATAAACAGAATCAGAGACAAAGATGAAGAAAGTGAAAGCACTCTATATTCCCTAGTTTGAGTCAATCCAACATTTAAGCCCGTGGTTTTAGCACATATTTTTAATTCTGTGAATTATACCATTATCTCTGTAATAGCTCCTCTTTATTCTCTCAAACTGGGGTTAGAATTCTGTTGATTGCTGTTCTGATTCAAACTGGAATATTCTGTAAGTGTACGTAATTTTTTCAAGTCTAGCATCAATCTGTCTCCTGGTAGTAATCACCTCTCCTCCCACAGCACTGGATATATAGGCCAAATAAAGTTGACAAAATTTATACACAGACTTTTGTAATTATGCTTTCCTTCTGGTTGCAAAGTTGTGAGGTTTTCTCAGATGCTGCCTGAGATTATGCTTTCTTCCAAAAAGGCAACAGATATTCCTAAAACCCTTCATGGCTCTAATTCCAATTATCTCTAAGATGATATATCAATGACTTACTTGCATTTTGATTACAGTAGACCAATATATTTCACTTTTTTGTTTAAGTTATTCTAAGTTGTTTTTTTTTTCCAAATAGAGTTCAAAAGAGTCCTTAACATGCCAAGATTTATGACTATTGGTAACATAAAAATTCTCCAAAACATTTTGGAAGGAAAAACTTACTGTAACATATTTAGTATATGAAATGATTAATTTGTACTTAATATTGATTAGCCTCAATCTCTGGTAATAAATATAGCACATTTTTTCTTTAAACTAACTAAAATATGATGATAGTTCAACAGCTAAAAAAACTATTTGCCCAGTAAATTTTTAAAAGCTCTCATGTTATGTTCCCAAGACATTTTACAAAAATAACATGTAGACCTAATGAATTCGTTATAGTTGCAAGATATTTAAGCAGGAAAGTAGTAGAGGGAATAAACTATGAAAGTTCTCTATCACTTTCTAAAAAATCCTACATTTCCTTTCAGCAGCAACTAGCACAAAAAATTAGGGGAATGATATTCTAGTTACTCATATAAGCATTTGCATCATTATAAATGCACATAAATTAACTTATGTACATGTATGTATATTTTCAATACAATTGGCGATATATCATATGAATTTTTCTCAGAGCTGGTTATGCTTTAAGGTGTACACTTGAATGTTAGTAGGCTTGAAAGTCCCCAAGTGTCATAAAAGGAGATTGAGTATTGATAGTTTTTAGGTTACTTCCATCCTGTGTAATTTTCCTATTGTTTCTCATGTGTCACAATCAAATTAGGAACAGACATTCTATTACCTTAGAAACGGACATCTCAAATTTATTCTGAAGCCATATGCCAATATGCCTCTTTGCATTCTTTCTTTCTTTCTTCCTTCTTTTCTTTCTTTCTTCTTTCTTTCTTTCTTTCTTTCTTTCTTTCTTTCTTTCTTTCTTTCTTTCTTTCTTTCATGTAGGGCAATGGTGGTAGGAGTTTGATAGGAAAAATACATATTTCTGTAAGTAATTACTAGTTCACTTCTCATTACTAATTTATTTTGAGTTTAGAACCATACTATGACTCTCCACAAAATATGTCACTGCTTTCAAAAACCAATCCAAATCTCTGTTCACAAAGGAATTTGGAGATGGGAAAAGAAAATACATTAAAAAAATAGACTCTATGACTGTAGGGCAAAATTAGCAATAAGGTTTGTCCAGGACATGTGTGTGTGTGTGTGCATGTGCATGTGTGTGTATGTGTGTCATGGTTTGGATATGAAGTGTCCCAAAAAGCTCACAAGTGAAGCAATGCAAAAATATTCTGAGGAGAAATGATCGGGTTGTAAGAATCTTAACCCAATCAGTGATTTAATCCTGATAGGGATTAATGGAGTGGTAACTGAAGTGGTAGGGTGTGGCTGGCGGAGGTGGGAATTGGGGTGTGGCTTTGGGTATATATTTGTATCTGGTTAGTGAAGTCTCTCTGCATCCTGGTCACTGTGATATGAGCTGCTTCCCTCTGCCACACTCTTCTGCCATGTTCAACCTCACCTCCAGCCTGGAGAAATGAAGCCAGCCTTCTATGGATTTGGATCTCTGAAACCTTGAGCACTCAAACTCTTCCTGCAGTATAATTGTCTGGTCAGGTCATTTAGTCACAAGCAATAAAAACACTGACTAAAACAGTGTGTTTGGAAATGAGTCATCCCCCCAAACTCCTGCATTGATGAAGAAATATTCAGAGGCAAAATGATTGGATTGTCCTTCCTAGTTTGAATGGACCAAGTGGGTGGTAAATGTGAGCAGGTAGGCATGAAGAAGAGGGTTACTGGGGTCTGTGACCTGAAGGGGTTGTTATTCTTTGCAGTCTCTTCCCCTTACCCCACCTCAGCTTCCTTGCTACCAGAAGGGGAGCAGCCTTCCTTTAGTAGGCCCTTCCCTTTATGATGTTCTTTTGTATCATCTTGGGCTCAGAGCAATTCAGTAAGCCTTCTGTGGCCAGAGACCTCTGTTATCATGAGCCAAAATAAACATTTTTTCTCTAAGTTGTTCCTGTTAGATATTTTGGTCAGAGCAATTAAAGAACTGAATAAAATATCATTTAACATAACTTCAAGGAAGTAATAATAATATAATTTATAAAATATTTTGAAATTATTAAAAATTAAAATATCAAAATTTTGGTGATATAGCTGAAGTCATTCTTAGAGATTAGTTTATACTCTCAAATTCATATCTTAGGAAAGAATAAAAGATGGAATTTAAAACTCTACATATCTACCTAAATATCAGGAAAAGAGAACAGCAAATTGAGACAAAAATCCAGTAGAAAATTAAAAAAATAAGAAATTGCTAAACTTTGAAATATACCTTGAGCAGCTGAAAAAATCAGTTATTACTTTGAAATTGTGAGTTACCTGGTAAGATTTATAAATAAGAAAACACAAATTGAAAACATTAGAGATGTGAGTGGTTATACAGAGAATAAAATATAATGGGAAGATAATATGAATGATCTGGCTAATAAATTCAAATATTTGAACAGGAAAAATATATTTAGAGAAGTACCATAAGTCTGGCTGGCACAAAAAAGTAATGTCCACATCATTTCATATGCATTAAAGAAATCAAATTTATAGTTTCCTACAAAATTAACACCAGGTTTGGATGACTTAACCAGTAAATTATACTAAATACCTAAGTAGAAATAACACCAATCTTAACCTAAACATTTCCAGAGCATAAAAATGAAGTGAAGAATTTACTAATTAATGTATGATACCAAAACCTGATAAAGACATTACAAGAAAGGAAAATTCCCTACAAATTGCTCTTATTGAACATAGATATGAAAATTCAAAATATGTTAACAAAATAAATTAAATTATATATAAAAGGGACAATACCTCATGATAATGTTCACTTCACACCACAAATGAAAGGTTGATTCAGCATTGGAAAATCAATTAAACTCATTACATTATTATTAAAGGAAAACTTATGAGAATCTTAATAAATGTAGAAAAATCATGTTATAAAATTAAATAATCACTCATGAACAAAATGCTTAGCAACTGGAAATTGGCAATTCATTAATATGTAAAAGAGTTCTCCAGAAATCCTAATCCTTTTTAATGGTGAAATACTGAAAGTTTTCCTCTTGAATTGGTATGAAGCACAAGATGCCCATTGTAAACTCTTCCATTCAACACTGGATGTAATACTTCAACCTATGAAATGGAGTGAGAAAAGGTAAATGAAAAATAATCATTTAAATGAGAGAAATAAGTCAGTTAGTATTCACAGATGACATGGTTAAATATGGAAAAATCCAAAACAGGTAGATCAACATGACAGAGTAGAAGGAAATTGCAGATGCCAACTCTTCTACAGTTTGAAATCAAAATAGCAAAAGAATAGCTACTCAGTGAGGTGGATGGATGAAGGAGAGAATGAACTGAAGGATGATGTAACACTATTGAAGACTTATGCTCAGAAATTCTGGTTACTAGAAGAGAAAGAAAAAAATAATATTTTAGTCAGCTTTTCTATTGCTGTGACAAAAAGCAATTATAAGAACTATTTGAGAGGAGTAAAAGTGTATTTCAAGCTCAGGGTTTCAAAGTTCTCAGTCTATAGCCAGCCAACTTCCTTACTCCGAGGTAAAGCAGAACATTATGACCAGAAAGGTGTGATAGAGAAAAGCAGCTCAGGACATAACAATCAAGAGGCAGACAGAGATTTCAGTCACCAGGGTCAAAATGTAAACCCCAAAAGAATGCTTCCAATGATCCACATTCTCTAACCACAACCTACCTGTCTACAGTTACTACCCAATTAATCTATTCAAGTAGATTAATGCAATGATTAGGTTAAGGCTCACATAGCCCAATCATTTCACTCCCTAAATTTTCTTGTATTGTCTCATACATGACATTTTGTGGTATACCTAATACATAAATCATAAATGTTAATCAACACTGAAACTGTACCAAAAATGTCAGGGCTGGTCTGGGGAGGGGGAGAGTTGAGAAGGGGGGAGAGGGAGAAAGAGAGGGAAGGAGGAATAAAGAGGGAGGGGGAAGGGGAAAGAAAAAGGAAAAGCTGATTAACTTGCATCAGAAACAGTGACAGAAGAGAAATAAAGGCTGAATTAAGCTGGGGAAGAAGCTTCAAAGTGACCTGATGCATAAGAAGTGCTTCATTTTTCTCAATTTGTTGTTGGAGGACTGTAATAGGCGGCCATTTTGTAAAGATATCACTTAAATTGGCAGCACTGATAAGGATTAAATTCCTACAGCTTTGTCTCAAGTAGAGATACCAGCAAATATTTTCACAAGGAATGCCTTTAAGCCATGCCCTCTATCTAATGTAGTAGGATCATTGTAAGCCAAAATTCACTGAGCCCTAACACCACTGGCAAAGGAATAGAACAGAGTGGGTGGAAAGGAGGAGGTAGAGCACTGAAACTGTCCAGGAGTAGTGCTTTTATCTAACACAGCCCACCACAGCTTGGAAGTTAAATCTATTTGAGTAGGGGGAAACCTAAAGCAGGATTCATTATGGAGCTTTCAGATCCACCTGGAACTCAGCAGCAAAGGGCTAGGAAGATCACTACGACAAGCCCTACATATACAACGAGGTCTGAACTAAATGCCAAGCATAGCATTTCCCATTGAACACACACAGCCACTTTCTGAGCCAGGAAGAAATCTGGATGCTGGGCAACACATAATCCAGAGCTATTTCCTCACACCCTCCAGAGAGCTCCTAGGAGCCCAGGCACATTATGGAACTGGTGTATGGAAAAGTATCAAATTCTGAGTTACATACAATTTTTGAACAATAACTCCGAGAGGCATAGGGAAAAATAAATATACAGTTTCATAAGCCAGCACAGAAATGGTTGGTGTGTTTGCTACCTCTAAGCTCAGAATTACTCAAATTGTGTTATGCTGCCGAGACTTGGGCTTTTACTACTCTTTCACAATGTATCCCAGAATCTAAATTTGGAAGGACTAGTAAGAAATATCTCTATCTCAAATACCTCAGCAAAGATTAATTTAATATTCTTTATTGATAGTTTTGGATTTCACTGGTATTTTCTTCTGTGTTGATTTGATATATTCCCCTCCATTATATGACATTGCATACTTTAATAAAAATGTACATGTTTTTAATGGTCTAATATATTAATTGGATTTATTCTTTTTATACAATTTATACTTTCTCCTTTTTTCTATCTCTTTCTTTTCTCACATTTTTCCTTTTCATTCTCTTCCCTTCCCCTCACTCTTTCACCTCTCCTTTCCTTTCTCCTTTCCTATACTCTATAGTTTAATATTAATTTTATATTTTTAAATACCTAATTTTTCAACGAATAATACAGTATTACCTTCCCTTTCCACTTGCATACTTGTGGAATCGTACAGGATGGTTTCAAAAAGATTATATTTAATATTTGGCTTGTTCTCAAGTGGTCACAGTTAGTAGTGATTATTATTGGTTATCAGACTGGTGGTAGGGACTAATCATTGTGTACTGAAAAATTTTAGAGTGTGATTCAGTGTAAGCATATACTCCAAGACTGAAGTATGTAGAAAAGAGAAAGCAGTTCACTCAAAAGATTCACTTAACAGTGGATGAGACAGCCATCCAAGCCATCCAAGTGGATGAGTAAATCACAACATAAAAACAACATTGGTAGAACACATGAAATAAAATCAGAGCCAAAATTAATGAAATTGAGATTAAAAAAATAAAAATCAATGAAACAAAAAGGTGTTTCTTTGAAAGAATAAACAAGATTGATAAACCCTTAGCCAAGTCAATCAGAACAAAGAGAGAAACAAACTCAAGTTATTAAAATCCATGATGAAAAAAGGAAATATTGCCACAGACAATACCAAAATACAGAGGATTATCAGAAATTATATTGAAAATTTATACTCCAATAAGCTAGAAAATGTTGAAGATATTGACAAATTCCTAGGGTTTGGATGTGAGGTATCCCTGAAAAGCTCATGTGTGAGACCATGCAAGAAGTTTTAGAGGAGAAATGATTGGGTTATGTGAGTCTTAAACAAATCATTGAATCAATCCTCTGATTAGGATTAACTGAGTGGTATCCAAAGGTGGGTAAGGTGTGGCTGGAGGATGTGGGCATCAGGAGAATGGTTTGAGGGTATATATATATATATATATATATATATATATATATATATATATATTTATCTGATGAGTGGAGATTCTCTCTGCTTCTGATGATCATGTGAGCTGCCACACTCTTCCACCATGATGTTTGGCCTTGCCTCAAGCCACAAAGAATGGAGCTGTCCTTTTATGGACTGAGACCTCTGAAACTGTGAAATTCTAAATAAACTTTTACTCTCTACAATTATTTTTGTTGGGTCTTTTAGTTGCAGCAGCACAAAAGCTGACTAAATGAGCTAGAGACATATAACCAACCAAAACTGAACCAGGAAGATACAGAAAATTTAAATCTATCTCAAGTAATGAAATTGAAGATATCTTCAAAGACTTATGTACAAAGAAAAGCCCAGGAATGAATGTATTCTCAACCATGTTCTGCCAAACCTTTGTGAGAACTAACACCAATGCTCCTCATATTATTTGACAAAATAGAAAATGAAAAAACTCTTGCAAACCCATTCTTTGAAGCTACTATCACCTTGATACCAAAACTAGACAATGACACATCAGAAAACAGAACTTCAAAACAATATCCTTGATGAACATAGATACAAAAATTCTTAATATAATACTGCAAATCACATACAAAACACATTAAAAAGATAGTGCATTATGATCAAGTGAGTTTCATCCCAAGGATGTAAGCTTGGTTCAACATACAGAAATAAATAAACGTGATTCACCACATAAATAGACTTAAAGACAAGAATAACACAATTATCCCATAGATACAGGAAAAAAAATTGAAAAATTACAGCATTCATTTATGTTTAAAACACTAGAAAATCTAGGAATAGAAGGAACATGCCACGACATTTTAAAAGCTACATATGAAAAACCTAAGGCCAATATGATTCTAAACAGAGAAAAACTGAAAGCAATCCCTCTGAAAATAGGAATAAGACAAGGATTCCCACTTTGGCCATTTCTATTCATCACAGTCCATGAAACTTTAGACAGAGAAATTAGGCAAAAGACTGAAATTAAAGGAATATGAATTAGAAAGAAGACCTTAAACTATCTCTGTTTGCAGACAACATGATCCTATATTTAGAAAACCCAAAAAAGCCCACAGAAAACATCTAGAACTCACAAATGAATTGAAAAAAATAGAAAAATACAAAATTTATACCCATAATCAACTGTATTCCTATACTCCAATGATGAATCAGCTGAAAAATAAATTAGAAAAACTAGCCCATTCTCAATACCCTCAAAAAAATAAAATAAACTATTTGGGAATCAATCTAACAAAAGAGGAGAAAGACCTCTACAATGAAAACTACATAATGATTTAAAAAAAAAAGAAATTGAACAAGTCCCTAGAAGATGCAAAGACTTTCCATGTTCTTGGATAGGCTGAATAAATTTTATAAAAATGACCATATTACCAAAAGTGCTATATAGCTTTAATGCAATTCACATGAAAGTCCCAGTGGTGTGGGCTGGGGATATAGCTCAGTTGGTAGAGTGCTTGCCTCACTTGCACAAGGCCCTAGGTTCAATCTCCAGCACCAAAATTAAAAAAAAAATTCCAATGATGTTCTTCATAGAAATAGAAAAATTAGCCATGAAATTAATTTGGAAAACATAAGAGGCCCAAAAGAGATATAGCAATCCCTAGCAAGAAAAATGAAGCAGGTGGCACCATAATACCAGACCTCAAATTATACTGCAAAACTATAGTAACAAAAACAGCATGAAATTGGAACAAAACAGACATGAAGACCAATAATATAAAAAAGACAGAAAGAAAAACCAATATAAATACAATTATCTGATACTAGACAAAGGTGCCAAAAACATACATTTAAGAAAAAATAGCCTCTTAAAAAAAATGGTGCTAGCAAAACTGGAAATCCATATGTAGCAACATTAAATTTAAACCTTATTTCTCACACTGCATAAAACTAAACTCAAAGTGGATCAAAGATCTAGAAATTAGACCAAAACCTTGCACCTACTAGAAGAAAATGTAGGGCCAAGACTCCACCATGTTAGATCAGGAACAGACTTCCTTAAAAAGTCTTTTAAAGTTCAGAAAGTAAAATTTAAAAATCAGTAAGTGGGATGACCTCAAACTAAAAAAGCTTCCTCATAGCAAAGGAACCAATCAAGAGCTTGAAGAGACAGCCTACAAAATGGGAGACAAATCTTTGCCACCTGCACCTCAGATAGGGAATTAATTTCCAGGATATATGAAGAACTCAAAAAACTTGACAACAAAAAATCAAATAACTCAATCAATAAATGAGCAAAGAAGCTAAATAGACACTTATGAAAAGAAGAAATAAAAACTATTATGGTTTAGATGTAAGGTGTCCCCCAAAATATCATGTGAGTTCAGAGGAGAAGTGGTTCAGAGGAGAAGTGGTTCAGAGGAGAAGTGACTGGGTTGTAAGAGTCTTAACCCAATCAGTGAATTAATTCCCTGATAGGGATTTACTGATTGGTAATTATAATGGCAGGATGTGGCTGGAAGAGGTAGGAATTGGGGGACATTGCTTTGGGGTATATATTTGTGTCTGGCAAGGAAGGACCTCTTTCTGATCAGCATGTAAGCTGCTTCCCCTCCACTATACTTTTCTGCCATTGATTTTCTACCTCACCTTGAGCCCTGAGGAATGGAGCATGCCTTCTCTGGATGGAGACTTCTGATACCATGAGCCCATAAATAAAATTTTCCTTCTCTACAATTGTTCTGGTCAGATCTGTTAGTCACAGCAGCAAAAAAGCTGACTGAAACACAAACTGTCAAAAATTATATAAAAAATGTTCACTATCTCTAGTAATTAGAGAAATAAAATTAAAACTATACTGATAATTCATCTATTTCCCATCAGAATGGCAATTCTCAAGAATGCAAATAACAATAAATGTTAGTGAGGATGTGGGGAAAAGATGGTACACTCATACATTGTTGGTGGGACTGCAAATTCATACAACCACTCTGGAAAACACTATGGAGATTTCTCAAAAACTAGTAATAGAAGCACCATTTGACCCTGTTATCACAGTCCTTGGTACATATGCAAATTATTTAAAATCAGCATAAAGGAGAATGCCTTTATGACATTCACTGTAAATGAATGGATCTGGAGACTCTCATGCTAAGTAAAATAAGCCAAACTCAAATAATAAAAAGATGAATGTTTTTCCTATGATATGTGGGTGCTAACACACAATAAGCGAGAAAGGAGAGTAATAGAAATTCAATAGATCAGATACAAAAATGGATATGAGGAATGATTCAAACATTTGAAATAAAATGAAATTACAGAAAGCCACACATGACTCTCTACAATAACATTGAAGTTAAATGATCTCAATATCCCAACTAAAATACACAGACTGGCAGAATGGATTAAAAAATAAGACCTCTAAGACCCATACTTCAGAGGCATATTTCACAGACTAAAAATGAAAAGATAGAAAATGATATTCTGTGCAAGTTAAGTATAAAATAAATTAAAAGTTCCCATTCTCCTATCAGACAGTCAACTTCAAGATGAATTTAGAAGAGACAAAGAAAGTTATTATAGCCAGGCACGAAGGCACACTCCCAGCAGTTAAGGAGGCTGATGCAGGAGTATTGAAAGTTAAAAGCCAACCTCACTAACTTAATGAGGTCCTACACAACTCAGTGAGACCCTGTCTCTAATAATATACAAAAATGGACTAAGGATGTGGCTCAGTGGTTAAGTACTCCTGGGTTCAATTCCCAGTCCCAAACAACAACAACAATAACAAAAGTCATTATGTATAAAGGGAACAGCAACAACACCAAAATAAGTTTTGACAATTATAAACACTTATTGCTCCAAATGTCGGTGTACTCAATTTCATAAAACAAACACTACTCAATATATTGTTACAGATAAAATGTCTACCAAATTCAGGAGCTGTGATGCACACCTGTAATCCCAGCTACATGGGAAGGTGAGGCAGGAGAATCACAAGTTGAAGGCCTTCTTGGAAATTAGTGAGATCCTGCCTCAAAATACAATAAGAAAGGCCTGCAGATGTAGTTCAGAGGCAGAATGCTCCTGGGATCAATATAAAACACCAGAAATGCTGAAGTAATGTGGCCATTTCTTCAGCCTAGCACATGTGATGGATCCTCAGCACTACATAAAAATAAATAAGTAAAATAAAGGTATTGTGTCCAACTAGAACTAAAACATAAATATTTTTAAATGAAGTACCTGAAAAGCAAACAAATAAACAAATAAATGAAAGTCTCTCAATAAAGAAAATCCAAAGAGCAGACAGAGTTACAGCTGAATTCAACCAGATCGTTAAAGATCTAATGCCAATAATGTTTAAATTATTCCATAAAATTTAAAGTGATGGAATACTTTCAAACTCATTTGACATAGCCAGTATCACTTTGATCCAAATGAAATAAGGACATTTCAAGTAAAGAAAACTACAAACTAATAACTTTGATTAATATAGGTGCAAAAATCTTCAATGAAATATTAGCAAATCCAACTCAACAGTATGTTCATAAGATCATAGATTCATAGATTCATAGTGATAAAGTTTGTTTCATTCCATAAATACAGTGCTGGTTCAACATATTCAAATCAATAAACATAATAAATCACATAAATAGAACTAAGAACAAAAATCATATGATTACCTCAATAGATTCAGAAAATGTTTTCTATAAAATTCAATAAAACTTAATGATAGAAACTTACTTCAATATAACACAGGCTATATATGACTAAACCAAAGCCAACTATATGCTAAACAGAGAATCTGAAAATATTTCATCTAAAACCAGGAACAAGATAGGGATGTCCACCTTCACCACTCATATACAATATAGTACTTGAAAGTATAGGTAGAGTGATAAGGCAAGAAATAAAAATAAAATGATATAAATGTGAAAGTAAGAAGTCAAATTATCCCTATTTGCAGATGATATGATTGTATAATTAGAATTCCACTATAAAACATCTAATACCAGTAACATTTCTATACATTAACAATTAATGCACGGATCAAGAAATTGGGAAAACTATTATGTGGTGAGCCGCTTCTGCCGTTTCTGCAGACTATGGTCGCCATTACAAGATGGCGCTGGCTCCGCTGTGGTCTGTGACAAACAACTCCTTATTTGGGAGAGTTGGCGCATGACTTTTCATCACCCTATGAGAAAGCTCCACGTGGCAGCTTTGCATTGGGGCTTGAGATGCTTTATTAAGGCTGGGAGGGGCATCCGAGAGGGAGAAGAAGAAATATCAAGGGCCTGAATAAACTGCTGAAAGAAGATTCCTGAGTTGCGTCTTCCTTGCGGGCAAGGGGTCGCGACACTATTACATTAATAATAGCTTAAGATATCTAGGAATGACCTATCCAAGGGCATGAAATACCTCTAAAATGGAAATTATGAAATGCTGAAGAAAGAAATTGAAGAATATACAAGATGGAAAGACCTCACATGTTCATTGGTATGCAGAATTAATAGTGTTCAAATGGCCACATTACTTCAAGTTATGTACAGATTCAATGCAATTCCTACCAAAATACCAATGGCATTATTTAAAAATATAGAAAAGTCAATCTTAAAATTAACATGGAAGAAAAAAATCCCAGAATAGCCAAATTAATCCTGAGCCAAAGAGCAGTGCTAGATGCATCTCAATGTCTGATATTAAATTGTAATATAGAACCACAATAATAAAAACCATATGATAGTGGCATTAAAACAGACATAGAGACCAATGAATTAGAAGACATAGAGACAAACTCACACAAATAAAATCATTTGATTTTTGACAGAGTGTCAAAAACATACATTGGAGAAAGAGAGACTCTTTAACAAATTTTGCTGGGAAAATTGGATATTCATATGTAGAAGAATGAAACTAAAACCCTTTCTCTCACTTGATACAAAAGTCAAGTAAAATTTGATCAAAGACCTCTGTATAGCACTAGAAATTTTAAAACTGTTAGAGAAAAGTTAAGAGAAACACTTCAACATATAGGTGAAAGCAGATAATTCCTAAACAGGACCCCTGTAATTCAGGAAATAAAAGATAGCAAATAAATGTGATAGAATCCCATAATAAAAAAAAAACTTCTGCACAACAGGTAATAAAAGAAAGAAGAGACAACTTACAGAATGGGAGAATAATTGCCAACTACTCTTTTGAGACAGGATCCAAAATATATGAAGAATCCAATAAAAGCTTAAAACAACCCTACAAACATCCTATTCAATAAATGGGCAAGTAGAATGAATAGAAGTACAAATGGGCAAGAATAATATAGAAAATATCCAACATCTTAGCCATGAAGGAAATGCAAATCAAAGCTACACAGAGATTCCATCTCACTCTGTTTAGAGTGGCAATTGTAAGAACACACATAACGATAACTGCTGAAGAAGACGTAGGAAAAAGGAAATCTCACACACCGTTGTTGGGAATGTAAATTAGTACACCTACTATGGAAATAGATGTGGATGTCTCTCAAAAATGTAATAATATAACTATGATATTATCATATCATACCACTTCTTGATACTTTTCCAAAATTAAAATTCTTATACTTTAATATACTTTAGAGATACATGGATAACCATGTGCAACCAGCACAATTCACAATATCCAAATTAGAGAAATAGTGTGGATATCTGTCAACAGATAAATATAAACATTATATACATATAAACACGATGCAGTTTTGCCCAGACATAAAGAACAAAATCATTTCACTTACAGGAAAATGGATGGAAGTAGATATAATGATCTTGAGCAAAGTAAGTCAAATGCAGAAAGATAGTTATCATACATTTTCTCTCATTTGTAAAATAAAGAGGGAAAAAAAAACTGAAGAAAAATGGGACATCAGAAAAATAGAAGAGAGACCATTAGTATAGAGAAAAGGGATCAAGGAAGGGAGGGTGAGAGGTTGGGGGAAGTATTAGGCAGTGAAATTCATCATATTATATTTATATGTATATAAAAATATATAACGAACTCACTGTTCTGAACAATTAATATGCAATCATAAAAAGATTGAGAACGCTCTGCCGAAAATTATTAAATTAATTAAACAAGATGCCTTACCTTGCCAAGATACAATGTAAATATACAAAAGTTTATTGCACTTTGTATTCAAGTAACATTGAAAAATGAAACAATTAGAAGGTTATAAAATATTTATAAGTTAGAACAGTAAATATATTAATGATTTTAGTTCTGCTAAACTGGTCAATCATTTCCATGCAATCCCACCCAATATCCTATTAGGTTTGTGAAAATTAACAAAATTATTTTAATATCTATATGGATATACTAAGAACCAGAAATAACAAGATTAAATATAATAGTGAGGCTGATTGTATAGCTAGAATAATTATGGAGGGTGGGATTGAAGGGAGTATAGTTGAAGAGTTCATTTGAATAGGATAATATAAAAATACACAACACATAGATGGGCACTTGATTTATGGGGAAGAAGGCACTACAGACCTGTGGATCAATGACTATATTTAAAAAAAAAGTTAGAGAGGATATGCAATAAACAGAACTTATCTACATCACAGGTGGAAATATAAATCATTGAAGCCATAATGGAAAACAATGGAGGTTCCTCAAAATATTAAAAATGGAATTACCATTTGATTCACACACACACACACACACACACACACACACACACATACATATACAAAGACATTGAAATTTGGATCTCAAACAAATATTTGCATTTCCTTGGTCATTGCAACATTACATAAAATAATAAGGCTACTGTAAATACCTAAGTGTCCTTGGAAGATGAATGGATAATGGAAATATGGCATATATTTAAAATGGAATATGACCCACCTTCAAAATGGAAATTCTGTCATTCTGCCATTTGTGGAAATATGGAAGTATCTGGAGAACATTTTGCTAAATGAAATAAGCCAGACATAGAATGTCAAACACTTACATGTGGGATATATAAAAGTCAAATTCATAAAAGAAGGGCATAGAATGGAGGTTATCAGGGGCTGAAGGGAGAAGGGAAATGGGGAGGGAGTTAGTGAAAGGGTACATAGTTTCAGTAATGCAATATAAATTTTGGAGATCTACTGTAAAACATATATTATTAAATATACAATATTAAAATAATATTGTTGTTTACAAATTTGCTATGTAGGTGTATCTTATGTTGTGTGCTCTTATCACAATAGGAAAAGACATCATAAATTTTAAGTGAACAATGGGATACTTTAGACGTTATGGAAAATTAATTGTGGTGATTAGTGTTATTTTTAAGGATCTATACTTTCAGAAACGTCAAATTGTATATATTCAATATTTACAGCTTTCTATGTCAATCGTATCACAATAAGGTGATTTAAAATATGAATATTGAACTATCTTTCAAACAATACACAAAGAAGCAATCCCAGGCATACATACTGTACATACATAGAAAAGTTAAAGCAATGGAAATTCTAAAAGATGAAAGGAAGAAAGAAGCCTCCTTAAGTGTAAAGGTAATGGAAAAAATATATCAGAAATCAAAGGCTTCTGTTGTTTACACATACCCAACAGACACTGACTTCAATCATCTTCAACCTTTCAGCAGAATGAAACCAGATGCAGGATAGAAACTTAAATTTTATTATTATTATAAAGGGAGGTCAAAGCTTTTATAAAGAATTTCATATAATGGACATAGGAGAAAGAAATTTCCAAACTCAGGATACTCTGCTATTGACTTGCAAAATTTGATGTTTTTTGATGATGGAAAATTTAAAGTAAATATAATATGAGTATATATATATATATATATATATATATATATATATATA
>NW_026000305.1:896843-905928 GCF_001458135.2 Marmota marmota marmota | reverse complement strand
GTTGCTGGATTTCAAAAAACATGTCACTGCAGGTTACATCAATGATTTCCATTCATAAGTGGAAGAAGTGGAGTCTGCATGGATCCAGAAGTAAGTAGTGTGAATCATGACTAATTTGATTATGAGAATTATACCAGTGTTTTTAATTTGACTCCCACTATCATTTCTGCTTCTTTTTACTTCTTCCCATATCCCTTTCAATCTGTAAAGAGAGTGAATACTGATGAAACAGAAATGATAACAAGCTTTGTCTGCTGAATAATTGCCAGGTAATGCACACTTTGTGTGCATTATTTTACTAACTACTAGTAAAAATTTTAGTGGTGGCTACTATTATCCCAATTTTACCAATAGAGTAACTTCAGTCTAATTAATTTTCTAAAAATGTAAATTCTAGAATATAACATAGGGGAAGAGCATCATTTTTGAGGTAGAAAAATATTTTTAAATGATAAAATAATGGTAACTATAAAAGAAAAATTGACTAATTTAGACAACCTTAATATAAAAATTTCTGTTCAACAAAATACAAAAAAATTGAAAAGCCATACTAAAGAGCAGAAGTAGACAGTTGTATACTATTTAAGAGTCAAAAGGCTTATCCATAATATACAAAGAATCCATATAAATTAAAAATAAAAAGACCAAAATAAAAAATAATCAAATGATATTAAGAAGCATTTCAAAATGTAGCCAAATGGACAATAAGAAAAAGTATTCATTATAAATGGTTATTACAAAGATGCAAATTAAAATCAAAATTAGATGTCACTACAAAATAATTAAAATGGTTGAAATAAAAAAATAGATAATAATACTGTAATAAACAAAATTTTCATGTCTTTTGGTGCACATACAAATGCCTTTCTAATAGGCATGTATGTTGACATAGAACATCTGAACTGTATAGACTGTAAATATTGAACTTATCAATTCTGACAAAGTTATTGTGCCAATTTAAACTTCTATTTGCAGAGCATAAGAGTTGCAATGCATACTTGCCAATACTTGCTATTTTCCGTCTTTTTCATATAAATGGTTCATTTTCCTGGTGTGATAACTTTTGTGTTCTCTGTAAGAAAAATTTTCTCATTTTATGGCATAAAGATATTTTTCATAAAAATTCTACTGAAGGTTTCACTAATTCACCTTTCATGTTTGGAGTTATAATTCATCTGAAATAGTTTCTTTTAACAATAAAAAGATCATTTTTATTTTGCCTTTACTTATTCCTTCTTCAGTGCTTGTCCATAATTTTCCTTTCTCTGTATTTTTTTAAATTTATGTATGACACCATAATGCATTACAATTCTCATTACATATATAGAGTATAATTTTTCATATCTCTGGTTGTATACATAGTATATTCACACCAATTTGTGTATTCATACATGCACTTTGGATAGTAATGATCATCACATTCCACCATCATTAATTACCCTATGCCCCCTCCCTTCCCCTCCAACCCCTCTGCCCTATCTAGAATTCATCTATTCCTCCCATGATCCCTCTCCCTATCCCACTATGAATCAGCCTCCTTATATCAAAGAAAACATTTGGCATTTGGTTTTGGGGGATTGGCTAACTTCACTTAGCATTATCTTCTCTAACTCCATCCACTTACCTGCAAATGCCATGACTTTATTCTCTTTTATGGCTGAGTAATATTTCATTGTGTATATATGCCACATTTTTTTATCCATTCTTCTACTGAAGGGCATCTAGATTGGTTCCACAGTTTAGCTATTGTGAATTGTGCTGCTATAAACTTTGATGTGTCTGTGTCCCTGTAGTATGCTGTTTTTAAGTCTTTTGGGTATAGACCATTATTTTTCTACATACAAGTTCTGCCCAAATTCTTTTCCTTTTCTCTAAAGAAATTCATTTAACATTTCTTATAAGATTGCTGCACTAGTCAAAAAAATCAATATAATTTGGTCTGATGAAAGTTTTATCTTTCATTTTTAATATTTATTAGTGAATTTTATTTATAAATAATAATGGGATTTATTTTATCATGTTCACAAATGCATGTAGCATAGTTCACTGCATTTCCATCCCCAGTACTCCTTATTACCCTATCCTCCTCCCTTGACATTATCCCCTTCCTCCATTCAATTAGTATTAATTAATTCATTCATTCACTGATTTTAATGGTGCATTATAGTTATATAAATAAATTTGGGATTCATTGTGTTATATTCATACATGGACATAATCGTAATTTCATCAAATTCATACCCCAGTTTTTCCCCTTTCCCTCCCGTCCTCCCTCTCCTTTGGCCCCCTCTTTCTAATATACTGATCTATCTTCTATTTTCATGAGAATTTCTTTTTACATTCCTCTTTCTCTATAATTATTCTTGTATATGATTTGAAGTAAGGTCATTCTTCATTTTCTTAAATATCCAATATCCAATTGACCCAGCACCACTAGTGAAAAGTTCATCCTGTTTCTACTACTGTGCAATGCTACTATATTATTAAATGAATTGACATTTGTGTGAACCTGTTTGCACACTACACTTTTTCCTTTGCTCTACTCTTCTGTGAATTATTGTACTAATAATTACTAACATTCCCAATATCTGTTTGCCCAAGTACTCTAGCTTTTTACTTCAAGGTTGTTTTTTTGTTTTTTGGGTTTTTTTTTGGTCATTCTTGGTTGTCATTCCTTTGCATTAAAAAAAGAAGAAAAAACTGAGATTTTGGTTGGATTTGCATTAAATATTTAGATAAACTTAGAGAATTGGCATATTTAAAATAGTAAGTATTTCAGTACATAAATAAGGCATATAAATCTATCGATTTAGATCTTTTTAGTTTAACTCAATATGTTCTATGTTTTATAGGTGTCTTTCATATTTTCATTAGATTTATTCCTGGATATTTGAATATTTTATGCTATTAAAAGTGATCTATATTTTAAAAATTTTATTGTGTATTTGTTTGCTGATAGTAATCAGAACTAAAATAGATCTTTTTTTTTCCTTTGGAATATATGCCTTTTATCCAGCACTGATCATTTTTTGGAAATGTATATATTTTAATTTACTTTCAATTTATTTAATGATCATTAATATATTCAGATGTACTACCTCTTATTGTTCAACTGTAATGTTTAATATTTTCCACAAAACCTTACTTTTTTAACCTAGGTTCTGAAATTTATTAGCATAAAGTATTATAGAGCATTGTTTTTAATTTCCAAAAAAACATATCCCTTCTGTGACATCATCTTTTTGGATTGCTTATCTTGTGTTTTTAACCTTTTTATATTAATAGAATTTGCCTAATATTTTATATATTTATTGGCTGTTTTGCAGAAATGTGTATTATTTTCATTGGTCAATTCTCCATTTTGATAGTTTTCTGTTGAGAGCCACAGCCAAAGGGGCCCCAGCAAACTTCCAGCTGCCAGCAAACTTCCAGCTGCCGGCTGATGATTGCTCACAGCGGCCCCAGCAACATCTAGCTGATTGGCTCCTCGGCCCCAGCAACATCTAGCTGATTGGCTCCTCTGCGGTGATGCTCATTGGACTGTTTCCCTGCCCTTTCAGACCACGGAGCTGCTCATTGGGGGACTTTTTTTGGCTCCGCCCACGTGACCCAGCCAATCGGCCTCAAGAGCAGGAGGATTGTGGGAGGTGGGGAGAAGCTTGTGTGGGAGAGAGAGGCTTGTGGAAAGCCGGTGGTGGCAGTTGAGGCTCTGAGGATTTTTCCTGAGAGGCTGTTTTGTTTGGCGTGTGTGGTTCTAAAAATAAAGTTAGTTTCTTTTGACAAGTGGCTCCTGATTGTGCCCAGCCAGACTGCGGCAGTTTTCTATGTTTTTATTATTTTTATACTCATTTTTTGGTTTATTTACTAATTCCTTTGTATACTAGCTTAGCTATTTTCTTCTGAATATGTCTTTGGTTATATGTAAGTAGATCACATTTTGCTGTTGTTAAAATAGATTTTAATTATTTTTTTAAATTCCACATAGAGATTTGTGAAGTACCGATATTTTAATTTTTCTCATATATCCCTTCTTCTGGTGCTCTTGCTTGATAGACTATGAGAGCTATTGAATCTGACAACCTAATTCACTTTTTAAAGCAATATATATTCAATTACGTCTATCTACTAACCTTTTAATTTTTATTTTCAAGATGCTATTCTTCATGGATAAAAATCCAAATTTCTCTCAAGTTATACAATATGATCATATTTTCCCTCAGATATTTGATTTTTGGCTAATTCAATATGGAACATAATTTTAAATCAATGATTGTTTTACTCTAATTTTTGGAGGTTTTTGATTGTCTGTCCAAACTTTGTGTTTGCTAATTCTTTAAGTATGTGGATGTTTGTTATTACTATTAGTTTTTAAACTGTGTTAAAGGTGTTTTTAAATACCTTCAGTGTTTATAGTGATCCAGATATGATTATTGTGTGGAATATACCAGTAACTGATTTTTGTGTTCATACATTCTGAACTTATGGAACAATAGACATACTGTGTATTGCCGTGGACATCTGCTGTACACATCTACATGTTTTAGTCAAGAAAACACACATGCATTGTTGTTGTTCCATCTGCAATATTATAGATTTTGTTGTTTAAATATAAAAATTTATTTTCTCAACATTATGAAAGCTAGAATTATGAGTAAGGCTGCCAGGGTATTAGGGTAAGGTAAGGGCTCTTTTCCTGTAGTTCTGGTGGTTGCTTTCTCAATGTGTCCACACATGGCATTTACTTGATGCATGTGTGTGGAAATTCTTATTTGCCCACTAATCCTATCAGATTTGAAATTTACTTTTATGAGTTCATTTATCATTAATTATTTTCAAAAAGCCTTATCTCTCAATATGGTGTTAAAGCTTGAACATGAGCTTTTTGATGTTACAATTCAATCAATTGCACATGCACATACACAATATTATTTTCTTCTCAAAACAAACATGCAAGGAAGTAGGGAGAAAACCCCACGTCACTGAAACCTGTTATTGCTTATATTAGTTGGGATTTAGATGATACTTTTCTGTATAATTGTTTGTCTATAAGTATCTATTGGTTTGATATTTGTGGGTATTTTTCAGAATTTCAAATCCACTCTCATCAGTTGCTGTTATATACACTGTTACCTTTTATTTATGTGCATCAAATTTGCAATCGTGCTCCAGTTAGAGAATGTAAGTTATGCCTAATCTAAAATAATGTGACAATGAATATATAATTTGCAACATTTGCTAGTTGCTAAATTGCTATTCTTTAGAATGAAATGATCTGTGTACTCCCAGGAGTGACAGTAACAAGGTACAATGGTGATGAAAACTCTAAAAATTTAGGGATTGTAAAATATAGTGGTGCTAGTATCATTTTGTCACCCATTCTCTTGTGTTTATTTTTGTCTTTTCCTTCCTTACTTTATCAACTCAAAGTAATGCATATTCTATATTTTTTTTAAATTATGGTCATGATTAATTTGTTTATAGTAAGATATTTCTTCTTTCCTAAGCAATATCTGTTATCAGAACACTCTGGGTCAGTATGGGTTGAAGCACATTCATTCATTCATTTTTCAGTAAAATATATGAAATACTTCTTTTACATGAGTTAATTTCAGTCATGAATTGGGAATAAATCAATGGTTATGAAGTCATCAAGGACATCAGAACTTTTATCCTCATAGGAAAACAATTTTTAGAGAGATATTACATGTATTATTCTGCACAGGATATAATCTTTGAAATATTAGAGAGTGTGAACAATATTATCCATTTTGACTCACAATATTTTATAGACATGATTTTTTTTCTGCCTTGCTACTAAAGTAATAAAATAGTTAATTAAAAAATTCAGACAAATATAATACTATTTTTATAATATATAAATGTAAGTATCTTTAAAACATTAAGTGAATCTCACCACTTTGCAGCTAAGCAAATTGAGTTCCTAAATGGTACATGATTTTTCTTTTTTTTTTTAAAGAGAGAGAGAGAGAGAGTTTTAATATTTATTTATTTATTTATTTTAGTTTTCGGTGGACACAACTCTTTCTTTGTATGTGGTGCTGAGGATAGAACCCTGACCGCACGCATGCCAGGCGAGCGCGCTACTGCTTGAGCCACATCCCCAGCCCGGTACATGATTTTTCAAAAATCACATAAATGACAGATGGCACGTTAGCATTGTAAAACATTTCCTAAATTCTGGTTGAAAGTGCTCTGCCCTATTAATGGTTTAGATTTAGTAATTAGATAAAACCCTTCTTATAAGTTTTATAGCAGTTATGTTAAATCAGTATTATGCACTCATTTAAAAAATATATGGATATAATGTATAAGTTTTCCATACAGAATGAACAAAATGTCTCAAGTATTCTTACCTCCCTGAGGAAAAAATCACTATATGAAGTGATGAATATATTAATTAATTTGAATGTTGTATCATTTCACAATGCATACATGTATCAAGTAAATGCAATAAAAATAAAAGAATAAGACATCAAAATTATAAACAGTTGTTTCTTAATATCTCAGTGTGTCCTACAATAACCTGTACTAACAATATTCTAGTGACTTTGCAACATATCATTGTGTTTATTTATAAAATCAAAATATCTTAAATTCATGCCTTTTAACTATTTTTTTAGAGAGAGAGAGAGAGAGAGAGAGAGAATTTTTTTTACTATTTATTTTTTGGTTTTTGGCGGACACAACATCTTTATTTGTATGTGGTGCTGAGGATGGAACCCAGAGCCGTGCGCATGCCAGGCGAGCATGCTACCGCTTGAGCCACATCCCCAGCCCCAATTTTTGATAATAAGCAATATTTAAGGAAAAGATTTACAAGTGATACTGTCATATGCAGGCAAGTACCAGTAAACATAGCACTAGATGACAGTAAAAGAACAAATATTGGTAGCACCATGTAAAATATTTAACCAAAATTAATATCTGAAATGACTTGCTATTTTAGTAAAAATTGGCAAAAATTTAATAAATATGAAAATGTCATCAATAACAAATAATAAAATATTATATATAAATATTATATAACATTCTATATGATATATATATTATATATATTATATACACACATACACACAACTAAATTTCTTCCATGCTAATGGGTTATTATATAGAAAAACAGTGTAGTGTGGTAATTAACAGCCTGACTTTGGAATAACAATCAAAAACAAAGCAAAACAAAACTCAGTTTGAATCTGAGAGCCATGAATTTATAGCTGTGTGATATTGGACATATTAAGCTGCCTAGTTTTCATTTCATCATATATACAATGGTAATAGCGATTAAATCAAGATATTGTAAGGATTAAATGGGCATGAAATCTATAAAATACTTCATAGTAACCACTCAATAATCACTTGCTGAAAGTAATTCATTATAAATACTCTAATAAATTCCATTGATATACATAATAAATCTTGTGAAAATTCCTTTTAGCACACTCTATTCTCATGAGTTCAACTCTAGCCATTATAGGTATTTCATTTAGATAATATTTTAGATATTTTTTTTTTGCTGCTCTGACTAAAACACCTGACAAGAACAATTAGACAAAGAAAAGTTTATTTGGAGGCTCACATTTTCAGAGATATGAATTCTTAGACAGCTGACTCCAATGTTCTGGACCCAAGGTGAGGCAGAATATTATATTGAAAGTGTGTGGCATAGGAAAGCAGATGTAGACATGACACCAGGAAGCAGGGTGAGAGAGTCAGCTCTACTCTCTAGGGACAAAATATATATCCCAAAGGCGTACCCCCGAGGACCTACTTCCTCTAGCTACACCCTATGTCTACAATTATGAAAAAGTTAATTCTTATCAGTAAATTAATGCACTAATTAGGTTAAGGCTCTCATAACCCAATCATTCACCTCTAAACTGTCTTGCATTGTCTCACCCATGAGATTTTGGGGAACACCTAAAATTGAAACCAAAACCTTCCACCTCAATCCCCCAAAGCTCATGTTTGTCTCACAAAACAAGATGCATTTAGTCAGTTTTCAAGATTCTCCATAGTCCTAACACTTTTAGCATTGCCAAAAGTCTAAGTCCAAAGTCTTCTTGGAGTCTCAAGGCAAATTTTTAGCATGAATACCCATAAATATCAAAAGGAAATTACATGTATCCAATATATAAAGGCACATATTGAACATTTATATTCCAAACCAGAGAAATAGGGGTATAGAAAGAAGGGAAGGGACCAAAACAAAACATAAATCCAATTAGGCAAACAAGTCCTATAGATCCACGTCAGCTATTTGGAACACCTGGCATTGTGATAGTCTCTCCAAAGGGCTTATGTAGCTCCACCACTATGGCTGTGCTGGTTGAAGCACAAATGACTTTTTTCTTGGTTGGTCTATGGTCAATTTTTGCAGTTTTCCTTGGCAGATACTCCACAGTACTGGCATTTCTTAATCTCAGGGGTCAAGGATTTCAACTGTAGCTTCAGCTTTTTCACTTTTCGATGCAACACCCTCTCAGGGGCAGCTGCCAGTGATTCCAACGCTGGTGCAATTTGCTTGGCATCCCAGGCCTTCCTTTGAAATCTCAGTGGAAGCCTCCGAAACCCTCTAATTCAAACAACTTGTATACCTGCAGAACCAGCATCACATGGTTGATGCCATGGTCTGCTGCCTTCTCCACCAGTAGCCAAGCCTTGAGGGAGAATGGCTATAGCAGCCAATGGAGTGCCGGAGCAGCTGAACATGATAAAACAACTTCCTAGACCCCTTGTGCAAGCAGGATGCCTCATTTATCTTTTCTTTCTTTCTTTCTTTATTTTTTTATTGGTTGTTCAAAACATTACAAAGCTCTTGAGATATCATATTTCATACATTAGATTCAAGTGGGTTATGAACTCCCATTTTTACTCCAAATACAGATTGCAGAATCACATTGGTTACACATCCACATTTTTACATAATGCCATATTAGTGACTGTTGTATTCTGCTACCTTTCCTATCCTCAACTATCCCCCTCCCCTCCCCTCCCATCTTCTCTCTCTACCCCATCTGCTGTAATTTAATTCGCTCCCTTGTTTTTTTTTTCCTTTTCCCCTCAC
>NW_026000305.1:888789-896179 GCF_001458135.2 Marmota marmota marmota | reverse complement strand
GTCTATCAAGATTATCATATGGTTCTTATCTTTAAGTCTATTGATGTGGTGAATAACATTTATTGATTTCCGTATATTGAACTATCCTTGCATCCCAGGGATGAATCCTACTTGATCATGGTGCACAAACTATTGAAAAAATTGACAAAACTAAAAGTTGGTTCTTCGAAAAAATAAATAAGATCGACAGACCCTTAGCCATGCTAACAAAGAGAAGAAGAGAGAGTACTCAAATTACTAACATATGGGATGAAAAAGGCAACATCACAACAGATACTACAGAAATACAGAAGATAATTAGGAATTATTTTGAAAACCTATATTCCAATAAAATAGAAGATAGTGAAGACATCGATAAATTTCTTAAGTCATATGATTTGCCCAGACTTAGTCAGGAGGATACACACAATTTGAACAGACCAATATCAATGGATGAAATAGAAGAAGCAATCAAAAGACTACCAACCAAGAAAAGCCCAGGACCAGATGGGTATACAGCGGAGTTTTACAAAACCTTTAAAGAAGAATTAATAGCAATACTTTTCAAGTTATTTCAGGAAATAGAAAAAGAGGGAGCTCTTCCAAATTCATTCTATGAGGCCAACATCACCCTGATTCCGAAACCAGACAAAGATACCTCAAAGAAAGAAAACTACAGACCAATATCTCTAATGAACCTTGATGCAAAAATCTTCAATATAATTCTGGCGAATCGGATACAAAAACACATCACTTATCTTTTCTTGAGATGGGTGTGGTCTTGCCGGTTCCAGAGATGCCCTCAATACATCTTTACTATTGTTTTTGGTAAAGTATTTAGCATTTCTTTAGTGGCCATAATGTCTAACCACATATTCCTTAGCTTCAATTTACTTAACAGTTTTCTGCCCATACTGCACGTTTTTCAAATCTTTGTTTTGCTCTCTGCTCCTAATTAATACTATGATAGTTTTGGCTAAAAGTCACCAGTAATACCTGTGGCACCACCTTAATACTATGCCACCCAGAAATTTCTGTCAGATTAAGAGGTTCATCACCTTTAAATTCAGTCTCATAGAAAGTCTCAGACCTGGACAACATGTAGACAATTTTGGGCCCAAGACATAACAATAGTGGCCAAAGTGACCAATGTGAGGCAGTACATCATGGAAGTACAATATGGAAGAGGGACATGCCAGAAGAAAGTGGCTCAGGACATGACACCAGAAAGCAAAGAGAGAGCTCCCCTCACCATGGACAAAATATAAACCTCAAGGACATGCCCCCCATCTACCCACCTCTTCTAGCCACAGTTTACCTGCCTACCATTACCACCAAATTATTACCACCCATAATCCTTATCAGGCGATTAATGCACTGATTAGGTGAATGCTCTCATAAACCAATCATTCCACCTCTAAACTTTCTTGCATTGTCTGACCTATGAGATTTCGAGGGGAACCTAATATTGAAACCATAACAGATAGGAACAAATTCTTTATTTGGAATTTAACTTGATGTTATTCAGTTCCATCCAATTGCTAGCCAATGATCAATTTCATTCTTCTTTATGACTGAGTAAAACACATTGTTTATATATACCACATTTTCTTTATCCATCTGTTTATTTACATCAATACTGGTTCTAAGATTGTGAATCATACTATTTAAACAATGAAATGTACACATCAGTGTAGTATGCTAAACTAATGTGGCTTTGATCACTATTTAGATTAGATGATATTTTCTAAAATATTATATAAAAATACAGTAGGTGTTTTAGTCTTCTTTCACAAATGTAATTATTTTGAAATTCATCCAACTTTTATCCACCAGAGTAGCTCTTCATTTTTATTGCTTAGTAGCACCTCTTTGTATAAATATAGAAAATTGGTTTATACATTTCAGTGTGGATTGGATATATGGGTTGTTTTCAGCTTGGGGCTATTATAAAACAAAGGCATCATTATCCATCTATCATCATTGAATGCATATATGTTTCTTTATTCTTGTGTAAGTGTTGATATATATTTTTAGCATGTTCATTTTCTAGAAGTCTTACTGAACTATGATTGGCATACAAACATACAATATGGTTATCCAATCAAACATGAATGTATAAACAATTTTATGGTATATGTATTTAAATTCCTTTAGTACAAGTGACTTGAAAAAATAAAAGTTCTTCCTAGTCTACAGTTTTTATTTTCATTCTCATGAGAGTATCATTCAAAATACAAATGTTATTGCTTTTGATGAAAACCAGTTTTCCAAGTTTTATAATTTTAGATTTTGCACTTAGATCTATGATTAATTTTCAGTTATATTTACATAGGATATGAAATATAGAGCAAAGCTTATTCGAGTGTGTAGGAACATTGAACTAATTTTATGGCAACCTCCAAATTTCATATATATAATATATATGATATGATATATGACATATAATATAATATAACATATATAATATATTGTATAGCACATATTATATATCATATGTTATATTATATAATATATATTATATATGTATAATATATAATACATGTATAATATATAATATATATGTATATAATCTCTTTTGCCTGATATCTTTCACAAAACCTTTTGTATGATGTAATCTCATTGGTCCATATTTACTTTTGTTGCCTATGTAATTGTGGTCATGTCCAAAACATCTTTGTCCAGGTCAATATCCTGAATCATTTTTCCCATCTTCAAGTAGTTTCATAGTTTTGGGTCTTATATTTAAATATTTAATCCAATTTACATTGATTATTATAAATTTTGAGATAAAAGTGTCTAGTTTCATTCTTCTGTATGTAGATATCTTGTTTTGCCAGCACCATTCATGGAAGTTATTGTCTTTTCCTCATTATGTACTTTTGGCTCCATTGTGAAAAATATGTTATCTGTAAATTTGCAGGGTTATTTCTGGGAATTCTGTGTCCTTCCGTTGGTCCATGTATCTGTTTTCATGGCAATACTGCTTTAATACCTATAACTTTTTAGTATATTTTGAAGTAAGGGAGTGTGATGTATCCAACTTTGTTCTTTTTATTCAAGAATGCTTTGGATATTAAGGAATTTTTGTCATTGTATAAGGATTTTAGGAATTTTGTATTTCTGTACAAAATATAATCAATATTTTGATAGAGATGATATTGAATCTATAGATTTCTTTGGGTATTATGCACATTATAACAATATTAATTCTTATAATCTATCAAAATGGGATATATTTCCATTGTATATATTTTGATTTCTTTCATCAATATTTTGTAGATTTTATTGTACATCTCTTTTACATATTTTATTAAATTTATTTCTAGATAACTCAATTTTTTAGGAATTGTCAATTTTTAATATTGGTTTTTTGATTTCTTTTTAAGATAGCTCACTGTTAACTAATTGAAAAACTGATTTTTATAGCAAAATTATAATTTATTTAATTCATTTATTAGTTGTAATAATAGTGGCCTGGGAGTTTTCCCTGGGTTTCAGGAACTATGATTTTACCTTTTAGGTTTTGTAAATATTAAGTGAATATATGTTAATATATTTGAACTTTGAGCTTTTTAATGAGACATAGTTAAATAAATGGGTAACAGGTTTATCCATTCAAATCCTGTCTTTAAACTTTGTATAAAAGTTTATTTTATCTAGTTTTAATTTTTCTCCAACACCAGAGAAAGATTTTTCTTATTGTTTTACCTTATGAACACTGAATTATGAAATTTCCATTCTGGCTGTTGGGAATAGTCACTATTTTAATACTCATATGAACTCCAGGCACAGCTCCTTCTACTTTTTTTCTGTTTATCCTTTCTTTGGGATTGGGCACCTTTCTCAAATATATGCACTGGTTATTATTCAACTGAATATCTGAAAGGGAATCTCTGAGAATATTTGGATTTCTCTCTCAATGTATCTTGCTCCTCTCAGTACTCTGCTTTGTGAACTCTAATAATTTTGACACATGCAGACTCCCAGCTCTCTATTCTCATTTCAGAATGACTGCCCTTCTTGGCTAGATTCTTCCTCCTTGTGTAGAGGACCAGAAAACTTTTCCAGTCTATAATATGGTACTTTCATGGTGTAATTTTGTTTGTTGATGTAGTGCTTGTAGGTAGATTATCCTTTTACTCTATCTTGGTCAGAACAAAAATCTTATGCATTAATAAAATGTTGTTTGCTTTCTTAAGCTAATTAATTAGTAAAAGGATAGCTGGTATCTCAGATAAAGAACATGGGAACTGGAAACTTACTATAGAAAATTGGTGAAAAAAAAAGAGACATATAACAATAAAGATAAGTGAAGCAAAATTGATTAAAGGTAATTTTTAAAAATTTTCCAAACATTCCCTATGCTTTGTTCATGTTAACTATATCACTAAATTGACAGTATTTCATCTGTAAACCACTAATCATTATGAAAAGTTATTAGAAGAACCAATATCTTTAAAGATGCTGTTACTCAGTGTGATGTTAATTATCTGACCATATGGATGATAGAATGTCCTCAGTCAATATTTTGAATAGTTATTCCTGAAAAGGTATTAAAGACAGTTTTCTCACCATTTCTTAATAAAGGTGAAGTTTTGTATTCTTAAGTACTGCCATTATACATAAGGCTACTGTAGTCAAGGTATCAATCATGTAAAATCATGTATAGCAATTACTAAAATGATAAATCATCTCTAAAGAACTCCATGATTTTCACATAAGCCTGCTGGGATACAGAGAAAACACAGGCTCCTTCTCACCAGAAATGATAAAGCAACCCACTTTTATTTAAGCCCACAAAGAGGTAGTGTGAAAGCATTGTCTTCTTTATGCCTAATTTTTGTCAAACTAAATGTAAAACTTACCACAAGAAATTTGACATTTCATACTGATTTGCAGAAATCATGTAAAATGAGTCCATGTTTTAAAACAGCAGGGAGGTTTCCAGTGCAACAATTAACTGGTAACATATGCCACTGCTGCCAAGAGGATTTTTAATCCTGTTAAACATTAATGTAGCATTTTTGCTTCTGTCACAATAAGGCAACCATCTGTGTTTGAACCTGCTGGGAAACTAGGGATATGTTTACAGAAAGAGGAGAGAGAAAGAAAGGAGATAGGCAGGAAATTCTGGTTTGTAGAGTTGGAATTTAAAGTCCAAATTTTGGAAAAAAAAAACATTGTTTACGAAATTTGATGGCTGGATAAATGCAGCACCACTTATTAAATGTTCATATAAATACTTCTCTTTATATCAAAGAGTTCTTTATCTACCTTCGAAGACTAAAAAGCATGTTAATTTAGTGTAGAAAGATTAGTTATTGTTTTATAAAACACGGTTTGATATTGGCACTGCCTTTCCTATACTCACAAGGCAATAGTGTAGATGATTCAAGGGCTGCTATAATCAAATGCTGTTAAACCACATTTTAGTGATTTGTTTTAAAAAAGCAACGATCAAAGAGAAAGGGCAAAAAAAGAGGAAGAAAACTAATAGGATCTTTCACCAATCATAAATTGACATTATAAGTCTAGGGTACTGAAGAGATTTTTTTGAGCTCCACTGACAGCCTGATTCATTTAATTTGGATGTTCTAATGGAACATCCAAGACATCATTGCCAAACCTAATGTAATGAAGCTTTTCTCATGTTTTCTGAAAATCACTATATTGTTTTAGATCACACATTTAGGTCTTTGACTCATTTAGAGATATTTTTTGTATAGATAGAGTATTCAACTTTATTTTTTGACATAATTACACAGATTTCTCAACAGTTTGAATAAACTGTCCTTTTCCCATCAAATGATATTGGCTTCTTTGCTAAAAATTATTTGGTTCTATATGAGAGGGTATTTACAAACTATTGATTCTATTTCATTTGTTATATACCAGTAACACATTGTATTGTTTACTCCAGCATTGTAGTACATTTTGAAATTGGGAAGTGTGAGACATACAACATTATTCTTTTTCAAGATTGTTTTTGTTATTTTCAATTTCTTGAGATTTAATATGAATTTGGGGAGGCATATTCCTATTTCTGGAAAAAAAATTGTGATAATAAATTGCATTTAATCTGTAGATACCTTTGAGTAGTACTGCAGTCTTGTAATCAATGGATATGAGATGTTTATCAATTTAGTGATGTATTATTTTCAAAGAAAGATCTTTATTGACATCTAATAATTGTACATAATTATGGGATAAAGTATGGTAACTTGATATATATATACATTATATATTATTACACATATGTGTGTGTGTGTGTGTGTGTGAGTGATAATCAATGAGGGTAATTAGCAGATCCATCTCCTAAAAAAATGATCACTTCTTTGTATTGAAAACCTTTGGAATGCTCTTCTCTAGTGCTTGATAAAGTATAAAATAGATTATTTGAAGGATTTTTAATAACTTTCAGTAACATTTCAGTATACAAGACTTTAGCCTTCATGGCTAAGTTTATTTTTAGCCTCTTATTACTTTTAATGATATGTAAATAAAGACCTTTTCTTGATTTCATTTTCTAATTGTTCATTGTCAATGTGTCAAACTGCAACTAGCTTTTGTGCTTTTTAAATCCTGAAACTTCTCAGAATTTATTTATTTGCTCTAAATTTTAATGTGAAGTATTTAGAATTTTCTAAACATGTTGGTGACATCTGAGAAAACATTTTATTTCTTCTATTCCAATTTAGATGTCTTTTGTTTCTTTTACTTGCCTAATTACTCTGGATAAAAGATTCAAACTATGCTGAATAGAATTGGCAAAATGGGAATCCTTGTGTTGTTACTGTCTTAGAGAAAAAAGTTATCAATCTTTCAACATTAAATATGTTAGATGTGGGATTATCATATATGGCCATAAGGTTTTTCGTTTCTTTTTTTGGGGGAGGAGGTAATAGGCATTGAGCCCAGGGGCACTTAACCATTGAACTATATCCAGAGCCCTTTTTATTTTGAGATAGATTCTCACTGATTTGACTGCATATTTTTCTAAGTTAACATCTGAGTTGCTTAGGGTAACTCCTTTTCCTTTGCCTCTCTGAGTCTCTGGGATTATAGGCATGCAATACCACACTGGTTTGGTCTTTATTCTGTTGAAGGTGTTTCTATTTCTTAGTTTGTTGACTTCTTTTTATTTTGAAAGGATGTATAATATTCTAGTCAAATTATTTTTATATCTCTTTATTGACATGATTTTTGATTATTTTTTATCCTGATTTTCTTTACTTGACTATTGTATTTTCCTTTACCTTTTTAATCATATTCAATACAGTTTTTTAAGTTTACCTAATTAATATAAAGCATGTGAATATTTGGGATCAGTTTTTTGGTATTGCTCTTGATCTGTTTAATGGGCCAAGAAATATATATATATATATATATATATATATATATATATATA
>NW_026000305.1:880936-887893 GCF_001458135.2 Marmota marmota marmota | reverse complement strand
TATATATATATATATATATATATATATATATATATATATATATATATATATACATATGTATATATAATGTCAATAAAGAGATATAAATTATAAAAATACTACAGTGATATTAAAAATGAAACATACTGTAACTGAATGAAAAATTTTGTGAAGATTCAACAGCAGAAATGAATAAATAGAAGAAAGAGTCACTTAACTAGAAGACAGTTCACTTGAAATTACATTGGAAAAGCATACAAAAAAGAAGAAAGGGAAGAAAATGAAGAGTAGTAAACAGAAATTAAGACCTTTGGGGGTACGTTAAATATATATAGTTTGTCTTTTTGCAGTGCTGAGGATTGAAATCAGAACCTCACACATGCTAGGCAAGTGCTCTACCATTGATCTACATTCCCAGTGTCTTATTTTATAATCATTTGTTGAGAGTTTGTCATTGGAAGAACAACCTCCTTCTCCATTATTGGCACAGAATAACTTTAATTAATCAACCTTATACAAAACTTAACTATAGTCTTCAGGCTTTTTAGGGTATTGACCTTTCCTGACTTTCTGCATGTGTTTTATATACATATATATTTTTTTAGGTTAAATAAGAATTGTTATATGGTCTCTTCATTATATATCTGCTCTAAAGTATTATAATTTCCTTATAAGTCTCATGCCTGTATAGTCATAATATCTTAGATGTTCTATTGTATTCCTCAGTCTGTAGTATTTCCACCCCTACAACTTTCATGCATTAAATATCCACTACAACCCTCTGGGACCATTCCTAGTCTGAGTCTTGTGCTATCCTGAACTATGTTGTCATTTATATCATGTTTGGAATCATAAAACAGAAAAAATTCCCTTGACATTCACCCCTCAACTTTCTACATCTGGTTTATTTCACTTAGCATGATGTTATCCTGTTCTCTTCATTTAGGGGATTGTGGCTTTTTCTTGATTGGTTATTCACTCCATTTCTAAAGATCCTTAACTGGTCTCTCTAATATCTACAAATCCATTTTAGTCAGTCTGGTTTTTTCTTGGATGTTTTCGTGGAAGATTTAAGACCTGGAGCTTCCTAGACTACAATCTTACTGATTTCATTTGGGTTTTCATTTTTCCATCATTGAAATTATCAATATTTTTCATTATTTCTTTTGAAGTTCATATCAAAATTAGAAAAAATTTACCATTGTTTTAAGTTAAATAAAATTATTATATGATTTATTCCCTTTTATATAAGAAAGTCGAAATATAAAGCAATACTTTACTCATATGATGAAATCCTAAAATAAAAAACAAGATAAAAATATACATATGAATATAACTAGAGATATGAAATTAAAGATGGAAATTGAAAAAAAAACAAAATTACAAACTACAAAAATAACAGTATTTGTTGTATATACCATTTTCTGAGAAATGTCTCTTCAGGTCCTTGGCCCATTTATTGATTGTTTTTTTTTGGTGTTTAACTTTTTGAGTTCTTTATATACCCTAGTGATTAGTGCTAGATCTGATTTGTGAAGGGTAAAGATTTGCTCCCAGGATGTAAGCTCTCTATTCACCTTACAGCTTGTTTGTTTTGCTGAGAAGAAGCTTTTTAGTTTGAGTTCATTCCATTTATTGATTCTTGATTTCAATTCTTGTGCTATAGGAGTCTTATTAAGGAAGTTGGGGCCTAATCACACATAATGAAGATTAGGGCCTACTTTTTCTTCTATTAGATACAGGGTTTCTGGTTGTATTTCTAAGTCCTTGATTCATTTTGAGTTATGTTTTGTGCATGGTGATCGATAGGGGTTTAATTATATGTTGTTGCATATGAATTTCTAGTTTTATTAGCACCATTTATTGAGAGACTATCTTTTCTCCAGTGCATGTTCTTGGCACCTTTGTCTAATATAAGATAATTGTAGTTTTGTGGGTTAGTCTCTGTGTCCTCTATTCTGTGACATTGGTCTACCAGTCTGCTTTGGTGCTAATACCATGCTGTTTTTGTTACTATCCTCTGTAATATAGTTTAAGGTCTGGTATAGTGTTGCCATCTGCTTCACTCTTCCTGCTAAGGATTGCTTTAGCTATTTTGGGTCTCTTATTTTTCCAGATGAATTTCATTATTGCTTTTTCTATTTCTATGAGGAATGTCATTGGGATTTTGATCAAAATTGCATTAAATCTGTATAGTGCTTTTGGAAGTATGGTCATTTTGATAATATTAATTCTGCCTATCCAAGAGCAAGGTAGATCTTTCCATCTTCTAAGGTATTCTTTGATTTCTTTCATTGACACTAGTAATTAGAGAAATACAAATTAAAACCACTCTAAGATTTCATCTCACTCTAGTCAGAATGGCAGCTAATATGCATACAAACAACAATAAGTGTTGGCGAGGATGTGGGGGGGAAAGTTACACTCATACACTGTAGGTGGGACTGCAAATTGGTGCAGCCAATCTGGAAAGCAGTATGGAGATTTCTTGGAAAATTGGGAATGAAACCACCATTTGACCCAGCTATCCCTCTCCTGGATCTACATCCAAAGGACTTAAAAATAGCATACTACAGGGACACAGCCTCATCAATGTTTTTAGCAGCACAATTCATAATAGCTAAACTGTGAAACCAACCTAGATGCCCTTCAATAGATGAATGGATAAAAAATGTGGCATATATACACAAGGGAATATTACTCAGCAATAAAACAGAATTAAATCATGGCATCTGCAGGTAAATGGATGGAATTAGAGAAGATAATGCTAAGTAAAGTTAGCCAATCCCCCAAAAAACAAATGCCACATGTTTTCTGTAATATAAGGAAGATGAATTATAGTGGGGTAGGGAGTGGGAGCATGGGAGGAATAGATGATCTCTAGATAGGGCAGAGGGGTTAGAGGGGAAGGAAGGGGACATGGGATAATTAATGATGGTGGAGTGTGATGATAATTACTATCCAAAGTACATGTATAAAGACACGAATTGGTGTGAATATACTATGTATACACCCCCCAAAAAATAACAGTATTGATTCTTTGAAGAAAGTCCAAGAAATATAAAAATTCCTCATGAGAATAATTAAGGAAAAATAAGGGGAATAAAATAAGAGATGACAAAATGGAGACATAATATAAATTGAAAGAATCAGAAGCAAATACTTGTATGCAAAAATTTTTTTAAAGAGAGAGTGATAGAGAGAAAGAGAGAGAGAGAGAATTTTTAATATTTATTTTTTAGTTTTCGGCGGACACAACATCTTTGTATGTGGTGCTGAGGATCAAACCCCGGCCGCTCGCATGGCAGGCAAGCGCGCTACCACTTGAGCCACATCCCCAGCCCAATATGCAAATTTTTTTTAAAACTACAGCAAAAAGTTTTCCATCTAAAACAAGTCAAAAATATTGAACCAAGAAATAAATACTTTGCATAGACCAATTAGTAGAGGAGATAATGAGAAATTATAATGAACTGCTATAAAAAAAAAACATTCAGTAAACACGTTTACAGATACTATAGTTGTTTCTTAGTCTCAAGTTTTTAAAAAAATATTTACTGATTTCTATATGAATAATTATGTCATATGTGATCAAAGACAGTTTTATTTCTTTCATCATATCTGTATATATTATATCACCTTTTCAATATCACATTAGATAGGAATTCCAGTATGAATTTGAAAATTAACAGTGAGAGGGGACAGTGTAGCTTTGCTTATCATTTTATCAGGAAAGCCTCTAGTTTTCAGCATTAAATATTATGTTTATTGTACATTTTCATTGATGCTTTTTGGCAAATTGAGAAAGTTTCTTTCCATTCCTAGTTTTCTGAGAGTTTGGATCACGGATACATGTGGGGTTTGTTAAATACTTTTTCTACATCTATCAATGTTTATGTGATTTTTCTTTTTTAGTGTATTGATATGATTGTTTGCATTTTATACTAGCTTTGATTTACCATTTTATCACGATCAATCACATTTACTTCTGATGTATAAGTATTTTTTAAATTATATATGACAGTGGAATGCATTACAATTCTTATTACACATATAGAGCACAATTTTTCATATCTCTGGTTCTACACAGAGTATATACACCAATTCATGTCTTCATACCTGTACTTTGGATAATAATTATCATACCATTCAGTGCTTGTCTTGCATGCACAAGACACTGGGTTCAATCCCTAGCACGCGCGCACACACACACACACACACACAAGGAATTAAGAGACATAACCACATGCCAAGTGTATTTTCTATAATTATTTTTATACATCATTGGATAAAGGAGAAACACTTTTTAAATTTGTACGTGTACTATCACAGTTACCAGAAAATCTCTATGAAGTAGGTACTACTCAATTAAATTCATTTTAGAAAAAAAAATTGACTATTTGTTTTTATTTCAAATACATGAAATTATTAGCAATTTAAGGAATATCTTCTAGTGTGTACTGATGACAAGCATAGCATGATTCCTGCATTATTATTAGCATATTATAATTACATATAATAGTGGGATTCATTTTGACATATTTATAAATGCATGTAATATAATTTGCTCCATTTCAATCCCTAGTATTTCTATATTTCCTTTACTCCTACCTTTCTCTCTTCCTCTATTCTCCTGATCTTTTATCTATTTATTTATTTTTAAATTTACACTTTATAGATACTTTCACCTCATAAAGTAGAATTCACTATGATATATTTATACATGCAAATAGCATATTTTGGTCAATTTCTTTACCTGGTTCCTCCACTTTCCCATCTCTCCTCCCTCATCGTCGATTCTCTTCCTCTATTCTATACTGTTCTCCCTGTTATTTTCATAGAATCTCCCTTTTTTAAAAGTCCTTATTGTTTTCTACCTTCTATATATAAAAGAGAAGGAAGAGAATGTCCTGTGCAAGGCAGGTCAGAAGTAAGAGTTGGTTTAAATATAGTAGCCATTGTTAAGTGTGTACATTTAATTCCTCATTACTATATATTTAGTTGAAAATGCTAAGTACTTTTTTGAAATATGTAGTTTTTATTGATGTTCTGAAGGCCTCATACATGTTAAAAGTACAAGTAGCAAAATATAACATATTTTATAAATTTCTTATGAAGTTTTTTTGTGGGGAGGGGGGATATCAATATGAAACCTTCTATTGTGTAGTACACATTATGCCTTGGTACTCCTGAGCACTATCCATTATGCTTATAATGAAGCAAGAATAAACATTGCTCTTATGTCTACAAGTTTTGTTTAGTTTTCTGTGTGCATAGTGTATATAAAGACAAATGAGTCCTAATCTACATCTAGTCTTTCTAGATGTTAAAGAGATGCCAGTGTATGATAAAAGTAGAATTAATCAGTAAACAAACTTTGTATGCTTTGTGTTAAAATTCCTTGGAAAGACTGTGTTCAGAAAAATTGAGCATTATAGCTCACTGGGTTGGTGAAGGGCCAGAAAGCTCATATTTTGAAGACATTTTCAAATTAAAGCTATTGTTAAATGTGTGTTGTTTATTCAAGACTGGTGCATACATAGTTGACAAATTAAATCTTTAATTGAAACATCTAATCTGTCTAGATTATTAGAAGTGCCCCAAATATGTTAAATGTGGACATAGTAACATATTGCTTTATAAATATCTTTTGGTTAAAACTCATATGAAATATTGTCTTTTGGGAATAGAACTGTTTAAATTACCTCTCAAGCAGTATAGTACCATCTTCTACTTGTTAAGTGATAGGGAGGAGGTGGGAGGGAAGTAATTGCAAAAGGTAACATGTTAATGAATTCATTCCTGGGCATTTGCAGACATTTTTTTTTTCTGTAAGTATGGTTAGTAAACTAGCACATTTTGTATACTTTGTGTTAAAAGTAACAGAAAGTCTTCTGAAAAGGAGTTTTGGAAGTGAAATTGTAACATCATAGAGTGTCACATGAGCCTGTGTCACATGGGACACAGAAGAGAAGGAAGTGGAAAAAATGAAGATTTCTAGGCCCTAATGATCCTAGTTAGAAGACACATTCAGATAAAACTATCATTACATTTGTGTAGTTTATTCAACATTACCTTGTATATAGTGCACAAACTTAAATCCTTTTTTGAAACATCAAGTGTTTCTAGATGTTTAAAATTGCACAAAATATGTCAGAAATAGAGGTAGTAAATAAAAATTATGTAGATAAAAATATTTAGGCATAATAAATATAATAGCTATGGCATTTATAGCAAAAGTATAATAATTTTAGAATACATATGATGCTTAAGTTAGTAAAATTGTAATGAAAATGAAAATACATTACCAAATAGAAAATATATAAAAGGCATGGTTAGTGAAATAGAAAATCCCAAACAAGGGGTCATTAGAATAAAAAAATTTAACCATCATAATGATAATAGAAATATGAATTTTAACAAGATAATGAAATATTTTGCTTCTCTAGGATTTGGAAATATTAGAAAAATGTAGCATCTAGTTTTGGAAGTTTTGTTACATCTATATATTTCTGATAAAACTATAAAACTTTTGGATATATACATAAATATTTACTTCTGTTATGTTCTTGGAAACAGATATAATGGGTAAAATCTATACACTATTTAATAAGGCTTTGTCTTTGACATATTGATTTATTTCTCATATATGTATTTCCAGAAATGGGATTGCTAGATCACATAGTGGCTCTATTATATTTCCACCAACAATATACAGGATTTCATCTGTATCCTCAACACTTAGTATTTTTTATTTTTTTTTATTTTTTTTTTTTTTAATTTTTTTTTTATTGGTTGTTCAAAACATTATAAAGCTCTTGACATATCATATTTCATACATTAGATTCAAGTTGGTTATGAACTCCCAATTTTACCCCAAATACAGATTGCAGAATCACATCAGTTACACATCCACATTTTTACATAATGCCCTATTAGTAACTGTTGTATTCTGCTACCTTTCCTATCCTCCACCCT
>NW_026000305.1:869196-874711 GCF_001458135.2 Marmota marmota marmota | reverse complement strand
ATTAATATATATTTATATATATAATATATATTTTATATACATATAATATAAATATATTTATATTTAGTTGTTGATGGACCTCTTTATTTTATTCATTTATTAATATGTGGTGCTGAGAATTGAACCCAGTGCCTCACATGTGCTAGGCAAGTGCTCTACCACTGAGCTACAACCCCAGTCCCACAACATGTGAATTCTAGGATTAAGTTTTCAACATATGAATTTTTGGAAGACACATTTAAACCACAGCAAGTATCAAAAATATGTAAATTTTACGACTTATAAACAACTTTGGTGACATAATTGATAGCTCTTTTATTTATGATTAATTAAATATTTGGTATTAATAATTTTCTAATGATAAATATTAAAGGTATTTTAATTATAATTTATTTCATATCCTTTCCAGATTCAAAAGGTACTTCAGGAGTTAATATTAGTTAAAATGGCAGAGTAAGGACTTGCCAAAATTCTCCCATTAAAACATTGAGAAAAATTGGCAAATATGTCATAATTAAATTTCTAAGAACACTAGAAATGAACTAAGGACTTGAGGGATTCTAAGTAATCATTTATCCTAGGGAAAATGTTAATTTCAGTAAGAAGAGCAATCTATCCTGCAATCTAATTCAGTAAGAAGAGAAATCTAACCTGCCCTGTTCTCATCGTCCTCTCTCCAGCTACCTGGTGGCCTAAAGAAACAAAAATCACAATCATGTTAAAAAAACAACAGTCTGGTAGTCATTGAGGGAAGGTGCAGAACAGCATTGCCAATATAGTAAAGCTTCATTCCAGGAAAACTATCATTACCTGACCTACCTGTTGGTTCCCTATAAGATTCCACTTCCAAAGAAATTCCAATATATATCTCAGTAAATACAATTCAAAGTGCATTTATTCCCATTAGTGGAAGTAGGCAAATAAAAATGTTATGATCCCAAATTAATTTTTAAACAACAAATAAGATGATAGAATTATGACAAGCATCTCTCCTCTTTTCTTTGAAAGCAGGCAACATTGAGGACTGCTCACCCTCAAGAACTTGAAGAAATAAACATTTATTTTATATAACCAACCTAGGATATGATATTTTGTTCTAGCAATTAGAAAAGACTAAAGCTTCCCAGATGATTTGGAATTGGAACATCAAATTTTTTCTGCTTTCCTACGGAAACTAAAACATCAGCTCTTCATGATTCACGAAGCTGCCAGCCTTGGACTGGAACTGTATACCTTTGCCTCTCAAGGTCTACCAGATTTTAAGGTTGGATAACTTCCATTGTTGTTTTAGCCAATTATTCATATAAATCTATCCATCAGCTATCTATGCATCCGTTTAATTATGTTTCTTTGAACAACCCTGACTCGATACATTGTCAAGTTGCTATACTATTAGCATTTCTAATAGCATTGAATAAGAGTTCCTGTTACTCTATATCCTCATCAGCATTTTGTGTTCTATGTTTTGGGGTTTTTGCCATTCTATTAGGTGTTTTGCCATTCTAACAGGTGTTGCCATTCTATTAGGTTAATTTATTGTTGTTCTTATATGAAATCCTCTACTGAAATAAGATGTTGAGCATCTGAACATATTTTTGTGCATATTAGTGACTATACATTTTCTTTGGTAAGTTTTACAAATATTTGACCCATTTTTATTTGGTTAGTTATTTTGTTTCAAATATTTCTATTTTTAAAATTGACAGATACAAATGGTACATTTTATGGAGTACCATACAAGAGTTCAATACATCTACACATTGTATAATATTCAAACCAACATAAGCATGTTTATCCCCTCAAATATTTATTATGCATTTGTAGTCAAAATGCTCAAAATCCTTTTTTCTCTCTGTTTTAAAATCAAAAGTACATTATCATTATATGTAGTCATTATTGTGGATTATAACACCAGAAATTATTTCTCCTATGTTAACTATAGCTTAGTAAATGTTGAAGGAACTTTCCCTGTGCTCTCCCAAACTCTGGTATCCACTCTCAAATTATATGAGGTCAACGTCTTGAGATGCCACATATGAGTGACATCTTGCAGTATTTGTTTTACTTGGCTTGGCTTATTTCATTTGACATAATGACCACTAGTTCTATCATTTAGAACAAATGACAAGATATCATCCTGCCTTATGGTTGAATAGTATTATATNCTCAACCTGGGCAAATCATATGACTTAAGAAATTTATCGATATCTTCACTATCTTCTATTTTATTGGAATATAGGTTTTCAAAATACTTTCTAATTATCTTCTGTATTTCTGTAGTGTCCATTGTGATATTGCCTTTTTCATCCCGTATGTTAGTAATTTGAGTTTTCTCTCTTCTTCTATTCATTAGCCTTGCTAAGGGTCTGTCGATCTTATTTATTTTTTCGAAGAACCAACTTTTAGTTTTATCAATTTTTTCAATGTTTTTTTTTTTGTTTGTTTGTTTCAATTTCGTTGATTTCCACTCTGATTTTAATTATTTCTTGCCTTTTACTACATTTGCTGTTGTTTTGCTCTTCCTTTTCTAGGGTTTTGATATGAAGTGTGAGTTCATTTATTTGTTGGTTTTTTTCTTTTCTATTCTTTTCTCTTTCTTTCCTCTCTCCCTCTCTCTTTCTTGGTTTGCTTCCTTACCTTTTCCCCATCTTTCCTCTTAAGCATGACCTCCTAGATTATTTACAACTTACTAAATGCAAATAGATGAATACTATGAATCTATGAATCGGTGTATACTCCGCCTAAGCCCTTAACTATCCCCAAGTACTCCTGTCTATTCTCTTGCTAATATCTGCCTGCATTGGAGCAACCCCCCAAAGAAGCTAACATATACTAAACATTGTCTCCCAACACAAAGGAGAGATATTGGAACTATAAAAACCAAAACAAATTTAAAGAAGAAAACAGAAACACAGCAGTCAAACAGAGTTGGAAAGTTACGTGAGCACCATGAAAGAAGCTGGGGTTGTGGTTCTGTGGTAGAGTGCTTGCCTAGCACGTGTGAGGCGCTTCTTTCCCTTATATTTTTATAACTTTTGGAAGTGTACACATGAGCTTTTTTCTGGTCATAGATATGAGAAAAATCCAGTATAGGTAGGGCTGGGGTTGTGGCTCAGCAGTAGTGTGCTCGCCTAGCATGTGCAAGGCCCTGGGTTCGATGCTTAGCACCACATAAAAAATAAATGAATAAATTACAGGTATTGTGTTCAACTACAACTAAAAAATGAATGTATATTAAAAATACATTTTAAAAACTCCAGTATAAGTGAAAAATGAAGTATCCATAATAAACATAACTGTTTCCATTATAAGTGGTGTATCTGGTTCTACAAAGGAAAAACCAAGTAATATCTCATTTCAGGAAATACTAGATTCAGGTTCTCAGTGTCATTTTGAATTTATTTTTCTACCCTCAGGGCTTTTGTGTCATCAGTGTTATCTTCACTGACTGACTGAATCCACAAAAGGCGACATGGCTCCTAGCATCTCCAGACATATATTTTACAAGCTTAGGAAACCCACTGGAAAGAGAATGTTCATGTTCCAGTATTTCAAGTAGATGTTAAATAATTGGTGTTGATTAGATCAGCCTGAATTATATGCTCATTCATTAATGTCTAATCATTGTGACAGAAGGATAGAATACATATATGGGATGTTTCTAGTTCGTGTGTTATACTTGGATGTGGACAGGTAAAATTATCCCCACTAAAGCACAATCAATGAGATAAAAATATAACAGCTACAACTACATTGACACGATGGTGCTTTACAGGTTTTCACTAATTTAATTCTCATTACAACTTTTGAGAGAATGAGAGACTATTATTATTTTCATTTTATACAGGAGTACACTGATGCAAAGAGAGATTAAGTTACTTTCCTTCAGCTATGGAACTGTGAGGTGGTGAAACAAGGATTTGAATCAAGGTAGTGCCAAAAAAAAAGTTAACAGTTAACTAACTAATCCATATATCAGAGAAATGCATAAGTAGCTAGGGAAAAATTGGTCAGCTATTACTAAAAGAAGGATCGGTGTGAGTTACAATGAATTATATCCACAATAGGGAACAGTGAGAAAAGTACTAAGTTTAGTGAGGTGGTAGCAAATATGCAGCAGAATTTTTTCCACGTTGCCAGAAAATGCTTTGATTCACAAAAAAAAAGAAAAGATACTGTCTCTGCTGTTGACATTCATATTTTTTTGTGCAGGTTATTTCTTGAAGCCATTAACTTTATAGTTTAAAATCAGATGTATTTAATCTACCTTCATATATAGCATTTATACCACACACATATATTACTTTTCTATCAAGAAGAATTATTATTCTCTTCTTCAATGTAAAGAATGGCAGGTAAAAACAAAAAAAGCTTTTGTTGGAACTAAGTAGTTCATGGAAAATTGCCTTCCTGGAACCAATATTCACTTGAGTTCACTTATTACATTATAAATGAACATCTATTGTTTTGTCACAGGTGTGTATTTTTATCTCAAGAATCCTTTCCCTGTCAAGGAGTGGTGCCAAGAAAAGTTAAATTGAAAACTAATCCCATCCAAAATTTTGTGCACTAATATCAATCAGAAACAGAAAATCCAGCAACAGCAGATTTATTATTTTAGAAAACAAAGCCACTGAATGAAAATTTTAGCATGGACTCCTAATATTTCTGACCATTACCATTTGTACCTTAACACATATACAGACCACTACTACGTGTATTTTAATTTATTTTTTAATTTTTACTTTGATATGTTGTTTATAGAACTTTCCTTTCAATAGCATAGAGGAAAAAATCTTTGGCATGCAGACATACATTTGGCTTATTTTATTTTATTTTTTGATATTGAGGGAATGAACCAAGGGGCACTTAATCACTGAGCCACATCCTCAACCCTTTTTATTTTATTTTATTTTTTTATTTTTGAGACAGGATCTCACTAAGACATTTGGCATTTTAGAAGTTTCCAGATCCAAACATCTGGTAACAGAAAGTAAGAATAGTGCAGTCACTTTTAATTTAGGCAGGACCTCATACACCTAGAATCTAGAATATAGGAGCTACCTCATAGTACTAGTATCTCTCAGAAGGAAATGAAAACACTGTTTTTAACTTGTAAATACTATTTTTAACTTGAACAAGAAAGAAATCATATCTAATTTAATCACTTAAGTTACAATATATGCAATACTCTTTAATCTTTTGTTGTTGTTGCTATAGCACAGTATCACAGACTGGAAAATTTATCCAGAAAATAAACTACCTTGCATTTGTGAAGAATGTGAAGTTCAAGGACAAGGGGCTGCATTTGGTGAAGGCCTTCTTCCTATATCAAAACATACTAGAAGGACACCACAAGATGAGAGATCTGTGCCAGATCAGATGTCTCTCCTCTTCTTATAAAGTCACTAATTCTATCACAGGGACCCCAACATTGTGAATTCATCTAACACTAACTACTTTCCAAAGGCCCCATCTCTTAACAACAACATAAGATTTTTAAATAAATTTTTAT
>NW_026000305.1:843796-868910 GCF_001458135.2 Marmota marmota marmota | reverse complement strand
ATATATTATTATCATATGTATAATATATATTTATATTATTACATATATATGTATATATATATTAGTTTGTATATATATATATATATATATATATATATATATATATATATATGACCCTTTTTTATTTTCAACCTCTTGTCTTCTGTGAAGAGCACTGTAATGGACATGGTGAGTGCACATGTCTCTTTAATGCACTGATTTTATCTCCTTTAGATATATACCCAGGAGAGGACGGTTGTATCATGATAGTTCTAGTTTCAATTTATTGAGGAACCTCTATAAAGTTTTCTATAAGAGCTGTATTAATGTATTTTCGCATCAAAACTAATGGTTCTTTTTTCTTTATATTCTTACCAGAACTTCTAGTCTTTTTTATGCATCTGGTTTTTGGTTTTATTTTTTTATTTATTTTTTATTTATATATGACAGTGGAATGCATTGCCATTGTTTTTGCACATATAGATCACATTTCCCATATCTCTGGTTGTATACATAGTATATTCACACCAATTCGTGTTTTTATACCTGTACTTTCAATAATGATGATCATCACATTCCACTGTAATTTATAACTCCTTTCCCCCTCCCTTCCCCTCCAACACCTCTGCCCTATCTAGAGTTCCTCTTTACCTCCCATGCTGGCTCTTGCTATCCCACTATGAATCAGCCTCCTTATATCAGAGAAAACATTCAACATTTGTTTTTGGGGGGATTGGCTAACTTCCCTTAGCATTATCTTCTCTAACTCCATCCATTTACCTGTAATTGCCATGATTTTATTCTCTTTTATTGCTGAGTAATATTCCATTGTGTATATATGCCACTTTTTTTTATCATTCATCTATTGAAGGGCATCTAGGTTGGCTCCACAGTTTAGCTACTGTGAATTGTGCTGCTATAAACATTGATGTGGCTGTGTCCCTGTAGTATACTGTTTTGAAGTCCTTTGGGTATAGATCAAGGGGAAGAATATCTGGGTCAAATGGTAGTTCCATTCCCAATTTTCCAAGAGTTCTCCATACTGCTTTCCAGATTTGCTTTACCAATTTGCAGTACCTCCAGCAGTGTATGAATGTACCGTTTCCCCCACATCCTCTCCAACACTTAATGTTGTTTGTCTTCATAATTGTTTCAATTATGACTGAAGTGAGATGAAATCTTAGAGTGGATTTGATTTTCATTTCTCTAATTGCTAATGATGATGAATATTTTTTCATATATTTGTTGATTGATTGTACATCATCTTTGAGAAGTGACTGTTCAGTTACCTTGGCCCATTTATTGATTGGGTTATTTAGGGGTTTTTTTGGTGTTCAGCTTTTGGAATTCTCATATACCCTAGAAATTAGTGCTCTATCTGATTGTGAAGGGTAAAGATTTGCTCCCAAGATATAAGCTCTCTATTTACCTCACAGATTGTTTCTTTGCCTGAGAAGAAACTTTTTAGTTTGAGTCCATCTCATTTATTGATTCTTGATATTAATTCTTGTGCCACAGGAGTCTTATTGAGGAAATTAGGGCCTAATCCAACATAATGGAGATTAGGGCCTGTATTCTTCTATTAGATGCAAGGTTCCTTGTTATATTCTGAAGTCCTTGATCCATTTTGGGTTGAGTTTTGTGCATGGTGAGAGATAGGGGTTTAATTTCATTTTGTTGCATATGGATTTCCAGTTTTCCCAGCACCGTTTGTTGAAGAGGCTATCCTTTCTCCAATGCATGTTCTTGGCACCTTTGTCTAATATAAGATAATTCTAATTTTGTGGGTTAGTCTCTGTGTCCTCTATTCTGTACCATTGTTCTACCAGTCTATTTTGGTGCCAATACCATGCCATTTTGTTACTATTGCTCTGTAGTATAGTTTAAGGTCTGGTATAGTGATGCCACCTGCTTCACTCTTCCTGCTAAGGATTCGTTTAGCTGTTCTAGGTCTCTTATTTTTCCAGATGAATTTCATGATTTCTTTTTCTATTTTTATAAGAAATTTCATTGGAATTTTGATCAAAATTGCATTCAATATGTATAAAGATTTTGGAAGTATGGTCATTTTGATAATATTAATTCTGCTTATCCAAGAGCATGGTAGATCTTTTCATCTTCTATGGTCTTCTTGACTTCTTTATTTAGGGTTCTGTAATTTTCATTATATAAATCTTTCACCTCTTTCACTAAATTGATTCCCAAGTATTTCATTTTTTTGAGGCTATTAAAAATGGGGTAGTTTTACTTGTTTCCCTTTCTGAGGATTTGTCACTGATATACAGAAATTCCTTTGATTTATAGGTGTTGGTTTTATATCCTGCTACTTTGCTGAATTCATTGACTACTTCTAGAAGTTTTCTCATGAAACTTTTAGGCTCTTCTAGGTATAGAACCATATCATCAGCAAATAGTGCCAATTTGAGTTCTTCTTTTCCTATGTGTATCCTTTTAGTTTCTTCCATCTGTCTAATTGCTCTGGCCAGTGTTTCAAGAACTATATTGAACAGAAGTGGTGAAAGAGGGCATCCCTGTCTTGTTCCAGTTTTTAGAGGGAATGCCTTAAATTTTTCTCCATTTAGAATGATGCTGGCCTGGGGCTTAGCATAGATAACCTTTATGAGGTTGAGATATGTTCCTGTTATCCCTAGTTTTTCAAACATAAACGAGTACACTATTTTGTCAAAGGCTTTTTCTGTTTCTATTGAGATGATCATATGATTCTTATCTTTAAGTCTATTGATGTGATGAATTACATTTATTGATTTCAGTATGTCTGACCAACCTTGCATCCCTGGGTTGAATCCCACTTGATGGTGTTGCATGATCTTTTTTATATGTTCTTGTATTCAATTTGCCAGGATTTTGTTTAGAATTTTTGCATCTATGTTCATTAGAGATATTGGTCTAAAGTTTTTTTTATGTGTCTTTGCCTGGTTTTGGAATCAGAGTGATATTGGCCTCATAGAATGTGTTTGTAAGTGCTGCCTCTTTTTCTATTTACTGAAATGAATTGGAGAGTATTGGTATTAGTCCTTCTTTATAGGTCTTGTAGAACTCGGCTCTGTATCTGTCCAGTCTTGGTCTTTTCTTGGCTGGTAGATATTTGATGGTGTCTGCTATTATGTCAATTGAAATTGATCTGTTTAAACTGTGTATATCATCCTGATTCAATTTGAGCAAATTATATGACTCTAGAAATTTGTCAATGCCTTTGATATTTTCTGTTTTATTGGAGTACTAGTTTTCAAAATAATTTCTAGTTATTTTCTGTATTTCTGTAGTATCTGTTGTGCTACTTCCTTTTTCATTATGTATGTCAGTTATTTGAGTTTTCTCTCTCCTTCTCTTCATTAGCATGGCTAAGGGTCTGTCAATTTTATTTATTTTTCAAAGAACCAACATTTTGTCTGTCAACTTTTTCAATTGTTTCTTTTGTTTCAATTTCATTGATTTCAGCTCTAATCTTAATTATTTCCTATATTCTGCTGCTTTTGGTGTTAATTTGTTCTTTTTTCCCTATGGCTTTGAGATGTAGTGTTAAGTCATTTATTTGTTGACTTTTTCTTCTTTTAAGAAATGAACTCCATGCAATGAACTTCCTCTTAGAACTACTTTCATAGTGACTCAGAGATTTCAATATGTCATATCTGTGTTCTCATTCACATCTAAATTTATTTTAATCTCCTCCTTGATGTCTGCTGTAGTTCATTGTTCTTTCAGTAGCATATTATTTAATCTCCAGGTGTGGAGTGGATTTTATTTCTTATTTTATTATTGATTTCTAATTTGATTCCATTATGATTTGATAGAAAGCAGAGTAGTGTCTCTACTTTTTTGTATTTGCTAAGAGTTGCTTTGTGGCATAGTATATGGTCTATTTTAGAGAAGGATCCATGTGCTGCTGAGAAGAAAGTGTATTCTCTCATTGAAGGATGAAATATTCTATATATCTGTTAAGTCTAAGTTATTGATTGTATTATTGAGTTCTATAGTTTCTTTGTTCAGATTTTGTTTGGAAGATCTATCCAGTGATGAAAGATGTGTGTTAAATTCACCTAAAATTATTTTGTTGTGGTCTGTTTGACTCTTGAACTAGAGATGAGTTTGGTTGATGAACATAGGTGCTTCATTGTATGGGGCAAATATATTTATAATTGTTAAGTCTTGTTGGTGTATGTTTCCCTTGAGCAGTATGTAGTGTCATTCTTTATCCTTTTTGATTGACTTTAGTTTGAAGTCTACTTTATTTGATGTGAGGATGGAAACCACTGCTGGCTTCCACTGTCCATGTGAGTGGTATGATTTTTCCCAAACCCTCACCTTCAGTCTGTGGGTATCTTTTTCTATGAGATAAGTCTCTTGCAGGCAGCATATTGTTGGGTCTTTTTTAATCCAATCTGCTAGTCAATGTCTTTTGATTGGTTAGTTTAGGCCATTAACATTCAGGGTTATTATTGAGACATGATTTGTATTCCCAGGCAGTTTTGTTTATTTTTGGTATTTAACATGACTTGGTTTCTCCTTTCATTAGACTTGCCTTTAGTGTAATCCCTCCGTCTGCTGATTTTCATCATTATTTTTCGTTTTCTTTTCTTGGTATATTTTGCTGAGAATGTTCTGTAGTGCAGGCTTTCTAGTTGTAAATTCTTTTAAATTTTGCTTATTATGGAAGGTGTTTATTTCATCATCAAATCTAAATCTTAGTTTTGCTGGATATAAGATTCTTGGTTGGCATCCATTTTCTTTCAGAGCTTGGTATATGTTGTTCCATGATCTCCTGGCTTTGAGGGTCTGGCTTGAAAGATCTGCTGAGATACGATTGATCTTCCCCTATATGTGATCTGATTTCTCTCTCTTGAAGCTTTTAAGATTCTGTCCTTATTCTGTATGCTAGGCATTTTCATTATTATTTGCCTTGGTTTAGATCTGCTGTAATTTTGTACATTTGGTGTCCAGAAAGCCTCTTGTATTTGGTTTTCCAATTCATTCTTTTTTCTTGGAAATTTTTCTGATATTATCTCATTAAAGAGACTATGGATTCCTTTGGTTTGAAACACTGTGCCTTCCTCTATCCCAATAAGTCTTAAATTTAGTCTTTTGATGCTGTTCCATAACTCTTGGATGTTCTGTTAATGGTTTCTAACTTTCTTCACTGTGTGATCAACTTTATTTTTCAGATTGTATACTTTGTCTTCATTATCTGATGTTCTTTCTTCCATGTGATCTAATCTGTTGGTTATGTTTTCTATTGATTTTTTTAATTTGATTTATTGTATCCTTCATTTCAAGGATTTCTGACTTTTTTTTCAGATTCCCTATCTCTCTCTTGAATTAATCTTTTGCTACCTGTATTTGCTCTCTTATCTTATTATTGGAGTGATCAATTTTTGCCTGTATTTGCTCATTTAGGTCATTCTTAATTTACAGAACATTTTAATTATGAACCTTATGAACTCCTTCTCTGACATTTCATCAACTTCTCTGTCCGTGGGTTCTATTATTATAGTGTCTTGGTTTGTTTGGCACACTTTCCTCCCTTTTTTAATGTTGTCTATATGTCCTCCTTTCTTGCAGTGTGGATCTGAGATATTACAGTTTCTTCCCTATATTCTTTTAGTACCTGTGCAGATTGTCTTTACTTCACCTTAGTTTTGGGCTTCCAGACCATTCTGGTGTCCCTTGATGAATGCTACTGCATCCTGGCTCTGGGTCCTGCATAAGTTGGAGTGGGTGGATCTTGGCTGCTGGGCTTGACCTCCTATGGTATCCCGCTTGTCAGAAGGGATGATCCTGTTCCTGAGGCTAGGCTCTGTCTGCTCCACCTGGGGAGTGGTGGACTGGGTCTGTTGTGAGCCTGGGTCCTGTACAGGCGGGTGTGAGTGGATCTGGGCCACTGGGCTTGACCTCCCAGGGTAGTCTGTTGGTCGGAAGGGGTGGTCCTGCACCAAAGGCTAGGCTCTGGCCATGTCTGCCCCAACTGGGAAAGGAAGAACCAGGTACTGAAAGCCTGGATCCTGTGCGGGTTGGTGTGGGCAGTTTGGGCTGGATCTTGGCTCCCGGGGTCCTGCACCAGAGTCTAGGCTCTGGTGGGTGTCTGCCCCGCTGTGGGAGAGGTGGACCAGGCCTGCTGTGCACCTGGGCCCCCACTCAGGCTGGTGTTGGTGGATCTTGGCCACTGGGCTTGACCTTCCATGGTAGTCTGCTTAGGACTTGTAGTCTTTTGAGATGGGATGATAGTCATTCTAAAAGTTGTGAGGCAATATTTTATTGTGAATTTAATTTGCATTTCCTTGATCTATTAGTTAATTGTAAGTCTTTCTTTGAGACATGACTATTTAAGTCTTGCTATTTTTTTAGTCAGGCTGTTTAGATTTTGCTATTGTCTTGAATTATTTATATATTGTAGATATTAACTGCTTGTTAGATGTATAGTTTGTAGATCTTTGTTCTCATTTTTAGACTCTCTTTACTCTGTTGATTGTTTCATTTTCTATACAGATTTAGTTTAAAGTAATTCCATGTGCCAATTTTTGCTTTTATTTCCTGTAGTCTTGGAGTATTATTCATAAATTCCTTTCCCAGTCAATGTTCTCAAGCATTTTCCCCATGTATTCTTCTAGTATTTTTATAGTTTCATGTCTTACATTTAACATATTTTGAGTTTTTTTTTTAAAATATTTATTTATTTTTTAGTTCTCGGTGGACACAACATCTTTGTATGTGGTAATGAGGATCGAACCCGGGCTGCATGCATGCCAGGCGAGCGCGCTACCGCTTGAGCCACATCTCCAGCCCCAAGTTGTTTTTTTTAATATGATGAGAGTTGTCTCATTTTATTCTCCATGTGGGGATCGAACATTAAGAAATGAACTCCATGCAATGAACTTTCCTCTTAGAACTGTTTTCATAGTGACCCAGAGATTTCAATATTCAATGTTCTTAGTTCCTTTGTCAAAGATTTAAAAAAACTCAAAATAACCTATTATTTCATCTCCAGAAATTAGAAAAGAAAAACAAACCAAACTCAAAATTAATAGAAGGAAGCAAGTAGTAAAACTCAGAGCAGAAATAAATTAATTAGAAAGTAAAAAATACAGAAGATCCATTAGACCAAGACTTGATTTTGCAAAAAGATTTACAAATCCAGGTGTGTGGGTACATGCCTGTATTTACAACTATCTGGAAGGCTGAGTAAGTAGGGTCACAAGTTTGAGACCAGCCTCAGCAATGTAGGGATATCCTGAGGAATTTAGCATGACATTCTCTCAAAATAAAATACAAAAAGTACTGGTGCTGTAACTCAGTGGTAATGCAACACTAGGTTCAATTCCCAGTGCCAAAAATATTTTAAAAATAAAATGTAGCCCTTATTTAGACTTACTTTGGAAAAATTATGGATAATCAAGCAAATAAAATCAGATATGACATGGTACAATTGACATATCAGAAATAAAAAATGCTCATTAGAGATTATGATGAGCCAGTATATTTGATTATCTAAAATAAATGTCAAATGTCTGGCCACATACAACCTACCTAGATTTAATCATAAAAAATAGAAAACCTAAACAGACAAATAATGAATAACAAAAATCGAATCAGTAATAAATCCTATCAAATAAATCCCAGGACAATCTGACTTTCATTGTTGAGTTTTACCAAATACTTAAGGAAGAACTAATGGCTTTTCTTGCAAAATTGTTCCAAAAAATAAAGAAAATTCTTCCAAATTTATTCTACAAGGCTAGAATTATTCTTCTGGCAAAACCACACACAATAAAAGCTACAAGTTAATATTCTTGATGAACATACACATAAAACTCCTTAACAAAATACTGGCCGATTGTGTCCAACAACACATTAAATAGACGATTCTCCATATTCAAGAGTAATTAATTTCAGGGAAGTAAGGTTATGGGTTTCCTTATTCCTTGGATACCAGTCCTTTATCAGATATATATTTTCTTCTTTTATTAGTGCATTAGAGTTATATAGAATAGTTAGGTTCATTTTGACAGAATTGCATGCGCATGGAATTTAATTTATTCCATTTAATTCCCAGATCCCACCTTTTCCTTCCCCACTCCCTGCCCCTATTCCCCTTCCTCTACTCTTCTACTCTACTGGTCTTCCTTTGGCTCAATTATTTGTTTATTTTTTATAGGTGCTAGAAATACACAAAGATGGAATTCACTGTAATATACTGATACATGCACATAGTATAGTTTAGTCAAAATCATTCTGAATTTCCTCCCCTTTTCATTTCCTCCTCCCTCTCTTTTGTCTCTTTCTTCTACTGAACTCATCTTCACTCAATTTTTATAATATCAGATTCCCCCCATTTTCCCCTTATTCTGCTCTAGCTTTGGCATGTGAGAGAAAACATTTGACCCTTGATTTTCTGAATCTGACTTGTTTCACTTAGCATGATTTTGTCCATTTCTATTTAATTACCTGCAAATGCCATTATTTTGTTGATTTTTAAGGCTGAGTAAAGCTCTATTATACACACATACCATTTTATCTTTATCCATGTATCTGTTGATGAGCATCTGAGCTGGTTCCTTAACTTGGATATTGTGTCACTATAATATGTTGATTTATGTATGCAATAGTTTTCCCAGTCTATGACTTGTTTTGTTTTCTGAATAGTGTCTTTTGAAGTATAGAGATTTTAATTTTATAAAGTCCAAATTATATTTTTTCCATGATGTTTTTGGTGTCACACATAATAAATCATTGCTAAACTCATTGTCACCTGGAAATTTTTCCTGTTACCTCTGGGAGTTTTTAGTCTTGTATTTTGCATTTGGTTGTGATCCTTTTCAGGTTGGTGTTTTGATTCATTGTATTTTGTTTGTAAATATCCAGTTGTTCCAGTAGCTTTTTTGGAAAGTTTCTTCTTTCTCCATTTAATTGACTTTAATATTTGCCAAAGATCAGTGGACTACATGTACATATATATTTCTATCCCATATATATATATATATATATATATATATATATATATGATATATCAAAGTGCATAAATNTATATATATTCTTTATCATATACCACAATGGCCTCATGATTGTGAAATTCTAGCAGGTCTTAAAGTTTAATACCATTCTTCAATATTTGGTTGGCTATATTGAATAATTGTCTTTTTTATAAATATACTTTAGGATGAAACTGATGTACCTACAAAATAACTGGTTAAGTTTTAACTAACATTACATTGAATCTAGAGATCAAATTGGGACTGAACTGAAATCTTGATAATATTGACTTTTCTAATCAGTGTACTTGAAATAGCTCTCCATTTATTTAGATATTCCTTGATTTACATTTTCAGAGTTTTGTAGTCTTCCATATAGATATTCATATTTTGTTAAAATTATATTTAAGCCATTTGTTTTTGTTATGAATTATGATTTGCAGATTGGCCACAATTATACTATTAAATATCTGATTTTTACTTCAGTCATTAAAAGAAACAGTAAGTATTTACAAGTACTCAGGAAAAAAAGAAATCAGTAAAAAAATATACTTGAAGAAGCTTAGACATTGTGATTTCTAGAAAAAGACAGCAAATATGTTATTTTACATATGCTAAAATAACTAAGTATGACAATATGTAAAATATTAAAAGAAGAATTGAGAATGTGGACTCATTAAAGGATATCAATAAAATGTCATATTTTTTAAAGAGAAAATCTGGAGTTCAAATGTACAGTTGAAGTGAAAAATTAGCTATGATGTGCAACTACAAATTTTATCAGGCAAAGAAAAAACAGAAATGAAAAGATATTCTGAAAAAAAATAGACACTAATATTGCTGTATGTATAAATGTGGCTGTATAACAAATGTGATTCTGCAACCTGTACACTTGGAAAAATGAGAAATTATACCCCATTTGATTCAAATGTATGATATGTCAAGATCATTGTATTGTCATGAGAAAATAATTTTAAAAAATGAAAAAAGAAAAAAATTCTACAGAAAAAAAGAAATGAAAAGATATCACAATTAAAATTATTCACCTTAAGGATATAAATTGAAAACTATGAGGAACTTTATAGTAATGTGCAATACCATCACCTCCATCAACAAATTCAAATGGGAGTTACAGAAGAAAGAACTAGAAATAGCAATATAATTTGAAGATACAATAATCAAAAACTGCAAAATTGATCATAAACATTTCTTTACTAAATCCAGAAAGATACAAAATTTCAAGCAGGACTAAAACAAAGGGAACAATACCGATCCATATCATAAACAAACTCTGAAAAGAAAACATCATAATCAAACTTCTGAAAGTAAAATATGAAAAAAGAATCTTGAAACAAGCAAGAGAGTAGAAAGTCATCACATGTAAGTATCCCTCAATAATATGAAGAATTGATTTCTTTAGAGATGAAGGAGGTTATTTCATACTAAATAAAGGCTCTGAAAATATACATTGGAGAAAAGATAGCCTGGAAAAACTGGAAATCCATATGCAACAAAATGAAATTAAACCACTATCTCTCAACCATGCAGAAAGCTCAAATCAAAGTGGATCAAGGGCCTAGGAATTAGACCAGAGACCCTGCATCTAATACAAGAAAAAGTAGGTTCAAACCTTCATCATCTTGGATTAGGTCTTGATTTCCTTAACCAGACTTCTAAACCACAAGAAATAAAATCATGAATCAATAAATGGGATGAATTCAAACTAAAAAGCTTCTTCTCGGCAAAGGAAACAATATTGTGAAGAGAGTGCCCACAGAGTGGGAGAACATCTTTATTCCACACACATCATATACAGTACGAATCTCCAGGATGTATAAAGGACTCAAAAAAACTTAACACCAAAAAAATCAAACAACCCAATCAACAAATGGGCTAAGGAGCTGAACAGACACTTCAGAGAAGAAGTACAATAGGTCAACAAATATGTGAAACAATGTTCAACATCTCTAGCAATTAGAGAATTGCAAATCAAAACTACTCTAAGATTTCATCTCACTTTAGTCAGAATGGCAATTATCAAGAATACAAGCAATTGTAAGTGTGGGTGAGGATGTAGAGAGAAAGGTACACTCATATGTTGCCGGGGGTACTGCACATTGGCGCAACCACTCTGGAAAGCATTATGGAGACTCCTTAGAAAACTTGAAATGGAACCACCATTTGACCCACTTATCCCACTCCTTGGTCCATACCCAGAGTTTTTAAAATCAGCCTACTATAATGATGCAGCCACATCAATGTTCATAGTAACTCAATTCACAACAGCTAAACTGTAAAACCAAATTGATGTCATTCAATAGATGAATGGATAAAGATATTGTGGTACTTACGCACAATGGAATATTACTCAGCATTAAAAGATAATAAAATTGTCATTTGCAGGTAAATGATTGGAGTTGGAGAATGTCATGCTAAGTGAAGTAAGCCAATCCCAAACAACCAAAGGCCTAATCTTTTCTTTGATAAGTGGATGCTGATCCATCATTGGGGCAGGAGGGAGAATGGAAGAACTTTGATTGGGCAATGAGGAGGGAAGGCAGAGGAGGGGGCACGGGGGCAGGAAAGATGGTGGAATGAGATGAATATTATTACCCTGGCTACACATATGACTGCACATGTGATGAAACTCTACATTGTGTACAACTAGAGAAATAAAAAGTTCTGCTCCATTTGTGCACAATGAATTGAAATGCATTCTGCTATCATGTATAACTAATCAGAACAAATAAATAAAATGAAGGAGGTGAAATAATAGAGATAACACATTTACAATGTCATCTTTTGTTATTTGAAATGGATTATAAAACAAGAATTCTGTATCCAGCAAAATTGTCCTTTCAAAATGAAGACAAAATTTAAATATTTTCAGTAAAATAAAAGAAAGGAATCCATCACTGACAAATGTGCCCAAAAAGAAATACTAAAGGACAACTTTCAGGATGAAATGAAATAACACTAGAAACTAATTTAAGAACACAAATGAGAAAAGGAACACTGGTAAAAGAAATAATGTAATCATAAAGAAAATGTCTCTTCATAATTTCTTCTTTCCACAATGGATAAAATGAAAATACAGAAGATCAAAGAGGAAGGATAGATCTTAAACAATAGTATAAGCAAAACAGAGCTAGCAGACATTTATAGAAAACTCCATCCAAAATAAGAGAAAATACGTTTTCTAAGGTGTAAGTGGAACAATTCCAGAACAAACTATATACTTTTAAAATTCAAATAAACAAAATCAGTATCAATAGATTTAAAGCTTTGAAACACACAATATTTTTCCAACAAGATGGGAAAAATTATAAATCATTAAGGGAAGGAAAATTGGAAATTAAAAAATACATTGATTTAAACAACACCATCATAAAAACCAGTAGAACTAAGAAGAACCCACAAGGGAAATTAGAAAATAATTTGAGATAAATGAAAATAAAAAATCAGCACATCAAAATTCATGAAATTTAACTAAAGATGTGCTTAATAGAAAATTTAGAGCATTAAATACTTATTCTAAGATGAAAGATCCAAAACAAATAACCTTAACTTTCACCTTGAGAAATTAGGAAAAAGTGCATACCTCAAATCCCAGTGACTCGGGAGACTGAGGCAGTAAGATTGCAATTTCAAGGCCAGCCTGGGGAAATTAGAGAGATCTTGTCTCAAAATAACAGAATGGATCAGACATAACTTTACTATGTTTATATATGAATAAATGACTAGTGAAACTCTACATCATGTACAACTGCAAATCTGGGATCCTAATTTTATAAAGCTATGCTCCATGTTTGCTGTCATTCTGGTACTGATGTGGTCAATTAGTCACTCGGCTATCTCAGTCGCGGGTGGTAGAGACGTGGAACTAACACACAGACTCTGGGAGCTGGTGAGAGAACTGGCTGGAGACAAACATCAAGTCGTCATTCAGTAGCTCAGTTTACTTTTGGAATGCGTGCCCGTCAATCATACACAAGCAAGATAGTATCCATAAGCCAATCATCTTACGCCCTAATGTAACCACACTATGAGGACACTCTAAATATTGCTATCATCAGGAAGGGTCTTTGTCCTTAGGGGAGGGGGCTTTCTAAGTTAGGAATTTCATGCCTGAAGCTCCTGACTATTAGTTTCCTGGCCTGGAAGCTTGGCAACGCTAACCACAAGTGTTAAGGATGTGGTTTCACTAACAGCTCGCTAGAACAGAGCATCCCATCCTGCAGGTGTTCCTATCAGGCCTGAACGAGTGTAGATTCTTCAAGCACTCCGAACTGCTCATAGCTGCTAGCTGCTAGGTGTAAACTGAAAGTTATTTTAACACATGTTTGTAAAATATGTCAGAATACACTCAGCTGTCGTGTATATCTAAAAAGAACAAATAACCAAATGGGATTTATCCATTGGACAAATTCCAACAATATTTCATGATAAAAAACAGTCAACATTTTTAGGGAAGGGGGATCAGGGCAATGTGGGAGAGAAGGGTATGTGGGTTGCATATAATCAGAGATTATTATATGCATGAAAGAAGATGCTACAATGAAACCCATTATTCTGTATAGTTAAAATGCAAATTAAAACACAAAACACTCAGCACACAGTGATAGTATTGAACATCCTCAATTTGACAAAGGGTATTAATTAATAAATCTAACACCTCATGCTCAATGATAAAACACTGAAAGAGTCTCATATAATCAGGAGACAGAAATTGTCATTTTTGTTTACTATTTCTATACAGAACTGCTCTAGAGGATCCATTCACTTGTTAGGAACACATAAAGGCATCCAGATAGGAAAGAAAGAACTAAAACAGACTCTATTTGAAATTGAAATTGTTGTATATATTGAAGATCCTAAGGCAAACAGAAAATAAAACTAAAATAAATGAGAAATGAGTCTAGTTAATTGTACAGTGTGAGTGTACTAAAAAACATTGACTGTTACACCTAAGTAGGTGAATTGATGAGATATAAATTTTATTTCTGTAAACACATAAAACTCTATGAATGGGATTGTGCTAAAGGTACACACTTAGATGCATTCTCATTATATTTTGGAAACTGATTTTTACAAATATGAAGCATTTTCATAGGTCTTTTACACACTATTGTCCTTTACTGACTAACTGAATTGTCTTATACAGTTCACTAAGTTAAGCAGAGTCTCAAGGTTTCCTCTTTTCAAACTGGGAGAAATAACATCTTCCTCAAAAGATTTCTTTTTCCAGAATTAAATTAAATAATTCTAATAAGAACATATATAATTAATTTGACACTATCAACATCATCATCATCATCACAATCATTTAAATGTGCCTATGAGAATTGAGGGAATATTTGAATTTATTCCAGTCATATAAGATGGTCATTTCATGCAGATAACCATTTGTGAAGGGATGGAGATGAATAGTATGAAAACAATTTGCATAACTGTGAGTGACTTACTGGTTATAGCATATGTTGCATGAAGAGAAATAGCACATGAAAAATCTGAAGTAATAGGTTGGTAACAAGTCTCAGAAAGTGGATTATGAAGCTAAGAAGCTATATAGTAGTGGTACAATAATTTCTTATTCATCTTTGAATCCTTAATACTTAGACCTAACATCTTTGATAAAGAAAATGAAATGGAAGGACTGATATTGCTTGAATTAAGAGATTATAAAATCATATTAATCATAGTGGTGTGTAAATGGTGTTAAGATAGATATGTCGATAAATGTAATAGAGCATCCAGAAATTGAGCCACATACGCATGATCAATTGTTTCTTGGTAAAAATGGCTTACTTGAATTTTAGTCAAGAATGTGTAGTATTCCAACAAATGGTGTGACAGCAATTGTATATTCATATGCATTAAATAAATTTAATTAATACTTCACATAATATAAATTAACTAAAATCTAATCATATGTTTAAATGTAAAACCTGAAATTTTATAAATTCTAGAAAAAAACAGAAAGTTTTGACATTTGATTAAGTAAACACTTGTTAGATCCATCCCATACCAACAACCTTGATCCATAAAAGTAAAACTTAATATATGTACTTCACAGAAATAAAGCATTCTTCTCTTCAAAAAATATTGTTAAGAAAATGAAAAGGCAAGGTGTATACTGGAATAAAATATTTTCAAGTCATGTACCTGATAAATGACTGGTATCCAGAATATTATAAAAACAAGGAGAGGAATAGGATATACAGATAGAAAATAAACCAATAGCAGAATAGATATACTGATAGCAAAGAAACCCATAAAATGATGTAACACATGAATAATTATTATGGAGATAGCACTACACACCTATTAGAATGTCTAAAATTAAGAACATGACTCTCCTAAATGTTCTGAAAGATGTTGAGTAACTGCTACAGTCCTACTTGTAGGAATTTAAAATAGTATCACACTTTAAAAAACTGCTTGGTACTGTCTTAAAATGTCATCCACACATCTATTTATGATCCACCTATTTCACTCCTAGGTTGTCATATAAGACAAATAAATGCTAAAGACTATCTGTGAATGTACACAGTAACTTTACTTAGAGTAACTGAAAAGTGGGATCTCAGAGTTTGTTAATTAATAAATGGATAAACACAATTGACATGTCTCTATAATGAAATATTAACAAAAATAATTATGACATGTGTAACAAGGATGACTCTCAAAGTAATTATCATAAATGAAAGAAGCCAGAGAGAAAAGAGAATATACCATGTGATTCTTCTATGGTGCTTGACAGTGTTGGCCAAGTATTGGGGATTATTGATTTGGTTATTAAGAATTAATAATAAGGTATGATTTATTGGGCACTTAAAATTTACTGAGCCTCACAATAACTTATTTATGTAACCAAGTCATTGTTATCATCTAATAGGCATTATTATCTTATTTTTCCTGATAAGAAAATTGAAACTCATAGAAAATAAATTACATGCCCAAGACCAAAGACCAGAACAGAAATTTTGAAACAGGACAATATCCCTATCCTTAACAACTCACCTGATTGTGCTCATAGTGAACTTGCTCGTTTTTATATCATTTCTGTATTAAAAATAGTGACTATCAATTTTGAACACCATGGTGGGACATGAGAAATTCTAACCCTAACCCTAAGTATATTAACATCTAGAACACATGCTATTCTTGAAAACTTTCTAAAATCTTATTTCTGAGGTTCATCAACAGATGAATTAATAAAGAAAATGTGATACACCCACACATATGTGTGTGTGTGTGTGTGTATATATATATATATATATATATATATATATATATATATAAAATGGAGTACTATTCAACCGTAAATAAAATCAACTTTTCTTATTTGTGACAACATGGAGAGGAATGAAAGAAATTATGTTAAGTAAAATAAGTCATGCACAGAAAAACAAAACACTTGTGATTTCAATCACAAATGAACCCTGCTTCTTCTTTTCCTTCTCTGCCTTAACTGACTGCTCTGACTTTCATCAAGCTAGTGTTAATTTTCTATTTATGAATGCCACTATTTTCACTGATTCTTATTCTTGCTTTGTTTAATGATGACTTGCAGTTATTTTCTAAAATTGGATTCCTCTTAGTACTTAATAAAGGGAAAGTGGAACCTCTGTATTGAAATGATTGCCTCATTCCAGTCTTATAGAAAAAGAAACTCTAGACAAATTAATTAATCTTTGACAATTACTACTAATCCACAGATTCTGGTAAAATAAGGAATTAGAACAGGGTTTAAAATGTCTTGCAGTGTGTTTGTAGACAGTACGCACAGGTGTTGGCAAAATTTCCTTAGAAGTACATACAATAAAGTATAATTCTGACTTCTTGAAGTTACACTAACTCAACTTACAACATGTTCAAGGGGACAACCAAGTAATAAAGGCCCAATTACTGACACTAACAGACTTAAAGGAAGAGAGAACATAGAAAAAACGTGCTTCAGATAAGTTCTATTAGTTAATGTAAATTCAGCATTTTTCTCAATAAACTTTTCAAATTTAAGTTTTTTACCTCTTTGGTATTTAAAAATGAGTAGATCATGTGCACCTGAAAGTTTATAGCAACTCAATATGTATTTCAAAACTTTACAAAAATGATATAATAATTACATAAAATATGATTTTTGAAATAATAATAATCAATTACAGGTCTTTACAACTTGCTCTTCCAATAATCAAAAGAAGATGTAGGATGTGGTGGTGCATGCCTGTAATCCCAGCAGCTTGGGAGGCTGAGGCAGGAGTATTGTGAGTTCAAAGCCAGCCTTGGAAATTTAGCAACTCAGTGAGATGCTGCCACTAAATAAAATATAAAAAAGAGCTGAGGATATGTCTCAGTGGTTAAGCACCCCCAGGTTCAATTCTCAGTACCAAAAAGAAAAAAGAAAAGATAAAATAGATTTGATTTTTTTGGTTGTTGCCGTATTTGTGGTGAGATTTTACTTCTTCTATTGACAAAAACAATATCATTAATGAGTAAATTCACAAACATTTATTGATAATTTACTGTGTGCCAAATATTGTTCTGGGCCAATAAAATATAAACATAGTCATTGCCACCATATCCATCTAATTATCTAATAAATTAATTACAATCTAGATAAAATTCATGATTTTCATTGGTTAGTTGTTGGGACCTCTGCTGACCACGGAAGTGCAATCACTGGGGAAAGAGGAAGGAAAACCCACTGTTGGGAAATCCCTAGTCTTGTGATTCTGGTTTTGTGATTCTCCATGTAAGTGACAGTTAGAGCTTGAGAAATGGCTTCCATATACGTGCCTGAACGGCCCCAAGATATGGCTTCTGAAAACACAAAGAATAATTCCCCAGCAACAGGGGCACACATACCTAATGGGGTATTGTTTCTGTAACTAGGGTAACAGGGCTCTGTTTCTGTAACTGGGGTGACTAGACTACCCCAACCTGGGGGACTCTCTGATCTCTGATTGGCCCCTGCCTTTGCCCCCCCTCCTTCTCCTCTCTCTATAGAAGTCCTCTCCCTCCACAATAAACTGAGTTGCTGCGCCGTCTCGGCTGGGTGGTGGGCCGGGTCGCGACACTTACCCTCTCGCTCAGCCTGGAGACACTCACTAGCTGTCTAGTGATTCTCCTCAACCTCTGTCAGAGGGCAGGTCCAACAGTTAGTTAGATTTAACCATTTTATAATTAATTTATACTTCAAAACATATTGAACATAACATATACATGTGATTTGATGTGTCAATTAAAATGAATTAATTGAAAGCAAATTTGTGCTTTTCCATATATTAGGGAAAGGATTATATTTTCACTTCATATTGATTTTAACTAAAAATGAAGTCTTAACTACCACTGGAATTTAACAATTTTAACTTCAAATGGCTTGTGAACAAATAACTTGCTGGATTTCAACTATACTTTTCTTATCACTCAGTTCCTGTGTTAGAATTCACCCATTCTATCATTATCATAGTCATATATCTGTGAGATTTTATTAAATACATTTTATTTTTTTCTAAATAAATTCTTCCTCAAAATGTTGTTTACCTGTCTACTTTTATGTTTTTCTGTGCTAATATATCTTTTTATATAACGCATTTTTTATTTGTCTTTTATTTGGACTTTAAATAACTTTTTAGATCTGATAGCTAATTCAGTAGTTTCTTATGATATATAAATATATTCATAGGAAGTTCTTTTATTTGGTTAAAACATTGTTAGGATTTCCTCTCATGAGAGACATTAAATAATTTCATGTACAATTGCTCAAAATATTTTTAAACTTGTGTAAACATAAGATTGCCAAAATCTAACATATGCTATGTTGTATTTAATCCTCCAGAGGAAATAAAAGAACAAAACATGTCTGTTAGAGTAATTAATAAGCTGTAATAGAGAAAACTAGAACCATTTTGTATCAGAATGAATCATATCCCTCTTCAGGTTACACTCCAAATATATCATTTAAAAAATTAGTGGACAGGAATTGCAATCAAAGTAGAGTTTCCTACTCAGATGTATTTTTTTAATTGTATTTTACTACTGGAATGTATTGAGTGGAAAATGATGATATACTTTGTTGCAATTAATATCATCTATACAAAAAATTTTACTCTTCATTGAAAGTCAAATAGCAACATGATTTTAAATCTACTTTGGAAAAAAAAGAACATCAATAGAATAAAAGAAGTTGAATTTCTTATATAAAACTCAAGAACTTTATGTATTTTGACTTACTTTGCTTGAGATATCACCTCATACTTGTTAACATGACTATTATCAAAACAAATGAACAAACAAAAAATATAAGAAGTGTTAGCAAGGGAGTTGAAAAATTGGAACTTTTGTACACTGCTGGTGGGAAGGAAAAATGGTACAGCCACTATTCAAAACAATATGGATATTTCTCAAACATTAAAACTAAAATAATCACACAATCTAGCAATTTCCCTTCTGGGCATATATCCAAAGAATGGAAGTAAGGACTTTTTGGCTCGATTCTTTATGTCATGGTGAGATATTAGAGTGTTTTTAGAAAAAAAGTGTCAAGACTTCCCTAATGCTTTTCAAAGATTACATTCCTTAATCTAGGGAACATAATACATAGGGGAAAAGGGTGAAAGAATATAGACTACTGAGGATAATGGTAGGTTGGATAATGAAAATGGCAAAGGTGGTAGTGAAAATTACGTGGGTTTAGAGTGTCTTTTTGAAGGAATAGTGAACAGAATTTACTGACAGATTTAATGTAGCATGCATGTTAAATCAGGGATGATTTCAACATATTTGGTGAAGTCAACTAGTAAGATAGAGTTTCTGTTAAATGAGGGAGGAAGAACTTCAAATACATCAGTTTGAGGGGAAATCAGAAATTTGGTTTTGTCAGAACACTAGTAATGATCATTAGACATCCAAGTAAAGACATTAAATAGGCATATGAATAAGTGAGGTCAGGGCTAGAGATGTAAATTTGAGAATTATAAATGTATAATTAAGTTTCAAAACCATAAGCTTTAATGAAATTCTCAAAGAAGTGAATGTGGTCGCACACCTGTAATCCCAGTAGCTTGGTAGACTGAGGCAGGAGGATTGCAAATTCAAAGCCAGCCTCATCAACTTACCAAGGCCATAAGCAACTTTGAAAGATCCTGCCTCAAAATAATCAATAAATGTATAAATAAGGACTGGGGATGTGCCTCAGTGGTTAAGCACCCTGGGTTCAATCCCAGGTACAAAAAAATGGAAAATTGAATGCATATGAAGAAAAATATTCCAAAGACATCATTAAGTACTCCAATATTTACATGTTGAAGAAATGAGAAGGAATCATGTTTATTTAGATCTAATTCCTCATTAAATTTACAACATAATAATAAAAGGGTTGATACTCTCTGGGGTTTCAGGAAAAAACAACCCCTTCATACCTTGTTGGTAAAAGTGTATATATTATCTGTTGCTATATAAAAATATTTCTTGCCACTTAGAAGCTTAAAAAAATATTTTTTAACATTTTTTAATATTTGGCGGTTTTTTTAGTTGTAGCTGGACACCATAATTTTTTTTAATGTGTTGCTGAGGATCCAACCCAGTGCCCTGAACATGCTAGGCAAGTGCTCTACCACTAAGCCACAACCAGCCCCAAGAACACATATTTATTATCCCAGTGTTTGTGGATAAAGAATTCAGAAGTGGATTAAATGATTGATTCTGTCTTGGGATTTTTCATGATGTTGATAATAAGACATTGTCTAAAGTCACTTGTGAAGCCACTTCCATTATGAGTCCTTGCATGGCTGATTTGAAGAACTTCTCAGTTCCTCACTGGATACTCTCAGGAAACCTAATTTTATCACAAAATAGAGCCTCCCATAGCATTCTTAAAGCATTCTAAATATGGCATTTCCTGGAAAGAGTGGTATGAGAGAAAGAGGAGAAAATCTTAATTCTTTTTATGGTGTTGTCTCAGAAAAAAAAACCACTGGTTTTATCACATTCTTTTTAATGGAAAGAAATCATCATGTACAACCCGTCCCAAAAGGTACAAAATTAGTCCACTTCCTTGTAAAGGAAGGATATCAAAGAATTCGTAGATATATTTTAAAACCTTCACAATGTGGATTGGTTAAACATTTAAACAAATGCTTGAAGGGACAAATGTTCAACCTAATTGGACTATTACACAATATATTAAAACATCATGTTATTCCATTATTGGGTGTAAATTTTCATACTTTTATCTACCAGTTAAATTAATGGTAAAAGAAAAGAATCTAGCAATATCTATAAAATTTAAAATGTGTATACTCTTTTTATAATAACTCTGTTTCTTGAGATCAAGTTCCCACATCTACACATGTATATACATAATATAAATATGTAGAGAATTATTTCCTACATAATAATAAAAATGTGTGCCCACTGAAAACTGAGCACTTGCAATGAGCACAGGGACATACACATTGGCCACTTCCACATTTTTCCCATATGATATTTATACTCCTTCAATCCTTGTAGTTATTCTCACTTTATTTCCCCTCCAAAGTTGGAGCATGAGGAAACTGAGAAATTAATGAGAGTAGTAAAGTTCTTATCTGATGGACGGTGCTAATTGATGACATGCATTCTCTTGGACTAGCCCCTTATTTAAGGCATTCTGACTTTATTAACCTTTACTGTTCTTCAGAACTACTCTCCCCACTCATCACTGAGGATCTACCTCTCTTTTGGCTTTTCCTTGACAAGAGTTAAATCTTTCCTATTGTGATTGGTGATTTCAATTCCTTCCATAACCCCAAGGAATCTGCCAGTACAGTTTCCAGCTTCTTTTTACACAAATTCCCTTGCCCCTCCAACTATCCCCTAGCACATTGTATCTAAGACATTCACTTGCTCTCTCTCTTACATTTGATCCTTATGCAATTTATGGGAAACACTCATATATCCTCCCGTTTGGAGATTCTGGCAGTATGGTTGTTTTCCAATTGCCTTTAGCAGTATCAAATTTTCAGCACTGTCAAGTTGTCCCAAAAAGTGGACTGAATATGAAAGGTCAGTGAAGAAGTCTAAAGACATTTGAGAAAGCTTTCTGGGTGTATAGGTACTATGTATAGATGTGATAAGTGAATTAAGAGGTAGGCTGACAGGACATAGGACAGGGAATCAACTAGCTCTTCCATAGGTCCCAGGCAGAATTCATTATCTTTCCCAAAAATCATTTTTAATTTTTTATCTTTTTGCTCATTCTCAGTGTATAACTGAACACCCATACTTTTTTTTAATTAAGCCTTAAGTATGGGAGCCATATATTATTCTTCCTTTACCCCTAATCATATATGCAAGAAATAATCAAGTGCCACAAATTCTACCTCATAAATATCCTGAAATCATAAATATCTTTCCAACTACATGAGTCTACTTTGGTATAAGCCGTCATCTATCACTGAATTAGTTCAATCTAAGTGGAATATTTATCTAGAGCTTTTTAACCTTCTTATTGTGTTTCATCTTACAGCTCCAGTTATCTCCTTAAAATGTGAATTTGAACGTGTGTGTGTGTGTGTGTGTGTGTGTAAAGGCCCCATCAATCATGGACTGAAACCTCTAAATCTGTGAGGCAAAAAAAAAAAATTCCTTTTTAATTTGATAGTTTCAGTTATTTGCAATGGTGATAAAAAGCTAACACATATATGTTCCACTCTTCCTAAAATAATTAGAATTTTGAACCATCATTTTGAGTAATTTTTATGATGTCTTAGTAGTCAAATGTAATCTAGTTAGGGTTGGAATTCTATGGTTTTCTTTGAGATAAAGGTCTCTTCCTGCAGGAAGCCTTTCAGGATTTACTAAGGTCTATGCTGAAACCACTTTTAATCAAAACAAAGTAAATTTATACTTTCCTCTGTGTTTATTACTTGTTTGTCTCACTTAGAACTGTCAATTCCATAAGTACAGAAACCATGTTTGTTCAGCTCACTTTAGCACCTGTCCTTGTACATTCCCCATGAATTTCCAAATATATTTGTTCAATTAGTGTAAATGAAAAACTACCCTCATTGATTGATCATACTTCCAGGTATCAGATGGTCTGAACACAAGTAGTCACCATACAGGCCTGTGAATACAGATGCAGGTAAAAAAGAACACATTATTAACTGAAAACACAGCTTATAAATTACTCCGTTACACAAATTTCTACTATCAATTTATTTTGCTGTGATACTAGCAGTATACTTCATGGAGAAAACTATGAGTTTTGCATTGAAAATATCATACATTGTTTCCAGGATAGTAAATTGATATAACCACTTTGGAAAATTGTTTGCCAGTATCAATTACCCCATAATCTACAAATTCTATTCCTAAATTTTATGTCCAATAAAAAAGAGATAATTTCTATCACAAGATTTGTATATAAGTATTCATAGAAGATAATTCATAAAAACACCAAATGGGAAAACAAATGGGAAAAAATTCCCAATTTCTAATAGTAGTAAGGACACATAGTGTAGTGTATTCATGTAATGGGATGCTTAAGTCAAAAAAAATAAAAAAATAATATATGTAACAACATAGGTTAACTGAAATATATTTTTGTGCATTAGGAATATGAAATAAGATAATAAACAGCATAGGTTTCAATTTTATGAGGTTTAAGAATTGGCAAAAGCAATTGATATATCATCAGTATTCAGCAGAACATAGGAGGAGCCCTTACATTTCTGAATATATTTTGTATCTTGAACAGGGTATGGTTCCATGGCTATACATATCTGTTAAATTGAATTGTACTATTTCTTTAAGATTAGGATATTCAATATGGCTATGCCATATTTCACTAGAAATGAAACAAATCGCATTCACACAAGCACACAAAGCATATGACCATAAGGAATAAAAGCAGGTATTAGCCATTTACTAGCTATGTGATCCTGGACAAATTATGTAGCTTCTTTCAGTCTAAATTTCATGTATTAATTGGGGTAAGAATCATACATATTTTATAGATTTGAATGAATAAGCAAGATAATATATGTAAAGCACTTAAAATAGGCTCTATACTCTCAAATTCTAATCAATGAAAGGTTCTAGTGTACTTTTTTGTTGTTGTTTCCAGGGATTAAAGGAAAGAACATTTAACCACTGAGTCACATGCCCACTCCTCTTTTATTTTTTATTTTGAGACAGGGTCTTGTTAAATTTCTCAGGGACTCACTAAGTGGTTGAGGCTGGCTTTGAGGTTGAAATACTCCTGCCTCAGTCTCCAGAGCTGCTGGGATTGCAGGCATGTGCCACTACACCTACACCCATCTTGTACTTGTATTTTTAAATTGAGTTTGAATTTATCCTATGAATATGTATTATTCATATTATTATGGTAGCTAATAAAATATTAACATCTTGGGGCTGGGGATGTGGCTCAAGCGGTAGTGTGCTCGCCTGGCATGCGCTGGGTTCAATCCTCAGCACCACATAAAAATAAAATAAAGATGTTGTGTCCACCAAAAACTAAAAAATAAATATTAAAAATTTTTCTCTCTCTCTTTAAAAAATATTAACGTCTTAAGCAATCTAATATTTATTAAAATTCCTACTTTATAAACACTAAAGAAGCATATGTAGATTATTCTAAACAGAAAATAGTCATTATGTGTTCCTTTTTCTTCTTGAAGAAAAACTTCCTTATATTCTTATTTTCTGCTAAACAAAACAGACATTAGTTTCCTGTTGCTGCTATAACAAATTACCAGAAACTTAGTGTTATAAAATACTTTTTGGGGGGTTGTACTGGGGAATGGACCAGCGGAACTCAACCACTGAGCCACACTCCCAGCCCTAATTTGTATTTTATTTAGAGACAGGATTTCACTAGATTGCTTAGTGCCTCAATTTTGCTGAGACTGGTTTTGAATTTGCAATCTTCCTGTCTCAGCCTCCTGAGCCACTGGGATTACAGGCATGCACCACTGCATCCACCAAAAGATCATATTTTTATATTAGAGTCTGGTGATTAGAAATCCTATAAATCCTGGTGTTTACAAGGATGTATTCCTTCTGAAGTATCTAGGAGAGAATTTATTTTCTTATCTTGTCCAGCTTCTATAAGTCACTTGAATTTCTTTACCTATATATTTTCTCCTTTCATCTTCAAAGTCAGC
>NW_026000305.1:797383-841287 GCF_001458135.2 Marmota marmota marmota | reverse complement strand
TTAGCATCCTTTCTGTGTTGAATATATTCTTTTCAAGTTGATACACTTTGTCTTCATTATCTGATGTTCTGACTTCTATTTGATCTAGTCTATTTGTAATATTCTCGTTTGAGTTTTTAATTTGGTTTATGGTTTCTTGCATTTCTAGGATTACTGTTTGATTTTTTTAAAATCTCTATCTCCTGGTATAGCTCGTTCTTTGCCATTTGAATTTGCTTATTTAATTCGTTTTCCAAGTATACTTTCATTGTTTGGACTTGCTGTCTAATGTCTTCTCTAAGATTCCGTTCCATCTGAGTTAGGTATGCCTTGAGTTCTTTCTCTGACCATTTTTCTGAAGCCTCTAGGTTCTCCTGTGTATTTAAGTTGTCCTGCATTGTTTGTAATCCTTTTTTCCCTTGTTTTTTCATGGTGCTCACGTTTCTTTCCAACTCTGTTTGACTGCTGTGTTTCTGTTTTCTTCTTTAAATTTGTTTTGGTTTTTATAGTTCCAATATCTCTCCTTTGTGTTGGGAGACAATGTTTAGAGATGTTGGATTTAATTGTGAATTAAGGTAAATTCATTAGTTTCATTAGAAGCCTACAGATTTTGATGGCATGTATAGAATTGAGATTTGAACTTAGGATTTTATGTTGAGGTTGGGCGATTTGATGGTATGGAGTTTAGTATATGTTAGCTTATTTAGGGGGTTGCTCCAATGCAGGCAGATATTTACAAGAGAATAGACAGGAGTACTTGGAGGTAGTTAAGGGCTTAGGCGGACTATGGACCTATTCGTAGTATTCATCTATTTGCATTTAGTAAGTTGTACGTAATCTGGGTGGTCATGCTTAAGAGGAAAGATGGGGAAAAGGTAAGGAAGCAAACCAAGAAAGAGAGAAGGAGAGAGGAAAGAAAGAGAAAAGAATAGAAAAGAAAAGGAAATGATAATAAAAAAAAATAATAAAATGCTGTAAAATAAAAATTACATTAAAAAAATAATAGTATAATTGTAGAAAAGAAAAAAAATAAAATTAAAAAATTAAAAGAAAAAAGGGACACTGTTAGGCTTCTATTTTCTTCGCTTCCAGTAGGTGGTGCTGTGCCTTCCAGGCCAAGATTTTGCCCTCCGGCTGTAGGAAACAATCCATGTGAGGCCGCTCCCTCCTCCCCCCACTGGTGTCTCTCAAAACCTGTTAGCTTAGGTTTATTCCTGGTTTCTAGTCCCCTGGCTTCTCCTGTCAGCCAGGCCTTTCCCAGTGTGATACCTCTCGGCAGTTCAAACTGCACTTTGTGCCTGCAGTTTCCTGGATGTGGAGCGCGGCTTTTGGAACCGGCACCTTATTGTTTTGATTCCCTCCACTAGCCCCTCCTCCTAGAGCTGGTGAAACAGGTTTCGTTCTCGCCGCTGGTGGGAGGGAGGAGTTGGGGGTCAGGTGCCTTTACCTTCCCCCCACGCCTCTACTAACTTTCACTCTGTTAATCCCGCCCCCAGAAAGCCAGGGAGAGATTTTATGTGATTTCCCCGCTGTATGGGGGATGGTCAAGATGTCACAGACCTGTTCTAATGCTGAATGAGCTGTGATCAGTCGAAAACTGGCAATGATGACGTCAGCTCTCCAAGATGGTGGCCGCTGGCTTCCTCAGTGGCCTGACCGGTGTGGAGAACAGAACTGGACCGCTTCCTTCCCCCATCTCAAACCCAGAATTCAGCACTGAGCACAGTGAGGGCACAGCCGGCAGGAGCCCGCAGAATCTGCAGCGCCGTATCTCTGCGTTGCTAGCTCACCCGTTTCTAGGGACTGCATTTCCCGGTGCGTGCCGCAGTCTCTAGCAGCGGGGCGAGCCGCTGAATAAGCAGCTTGAATCTCCGGGAGGACAAATCTCTCGTGGTTGAGCCCCAGTAACCGATTCTCGGGCAATGGAAATCCTTCCTCTAGGTTTCGGTGCATCCCAATTTTGCTGGAAATTACTAACAAGATAGCATTTGGCCGTTCTAACTCGTCATTCACCCGCACAGTGACGCGGTACACAGGGGTGATGCACTCCATTCGCCGCCATCCTCTCTTTCTTTTCTTTGCTAACAGCCAACTTATATTGATTCCCCTTTCACTCATTCTTTTTTTTAATATCTTTATTTTATGTACTTATTTATATGTACTGCTGAGGATCAAACCCAGGGCCTTGCACATGCTACGTGAATGCTCTGCCACTGAGCCACAGCCACAGCCCTCCCCTTTCACTCATTCTATAATCTAATACTTCTATATTCTCACATCCTACCTCATAAGCATCATATCCTATGCCCCTTCTCTCTGTGTCTGCCACTAGAAACTATAAACCCTTATGCAACCCTACTGGCTATATGGTAGAAGATAACCATACTTGTCATTTCTGTTTGTAGTGGCAAAACTGTAAGTGTCTACTTTAATTGATTTACGGCTGTATATTTGTTGCATCAAGTGCTGTAAACACTAATCTGCCCCTTAAAGGTGAAGTATTCCTAACCTGCAGGGATAGTAATAGTACAAGATTATAGGGTAGAAATTGCAATATCTCAGATCCCTACTGCGAGACAGGAAGATACATAGACAACATTAAAAAACAAGGGAGGAAAATGTTCCAAACAAACCAAAATACTATTACAATAGAATCCATTGGCAATGCAAGTAGATGAAATGACAGAGAAGAAGTCTAGAATGTACGTAATTAAAATGATCTGTAAATTAAAGAATGACATATGAGAAAATACAGGCAAAAATTGATCACTCCAACAATGAGATAAGAGAGCAAATGTAGGCAACCATTGATCACACCAACAAAGAGATAAGAGAGCAAATACAAGTAGCAAAAGATTACTTCAAGAAAGACATAGTGATTTTGGAAAGAAAAAGAAAACTGGAATTCTTGAAATGAAGGAAACAATAAATCAAACTTAAAAACTCAATAGAAAGCATCACCAACAGACTAGATCACTTGGAAGACAGACCCTCAAACAATAACGACAAAATATATAATCTGGAAAATAAAGTTGACCACAAGTGAACATGGTAAGAAACCACAAACAGAACATCCAAGAATTATGGGATATAATTAAAAAAAAACAAATCTAAGAGTTATTGGGAGAGAGGAAGGCACAGAGTTTCACACTAAAGGAATGCATAATCCCTTCAATGAAATAATATCAGAAAATTTCCCAAACATGAAGAATAAATTGGAAAATCAAACATTAGAGGCTTACAGGACACCAAATTTACAGAGTTACAATAGATCTACACAAAGGCACATTTTAATGAAAATGACTAGCATAGAGAATAAGAATAGAATTTTAAAGGCTGCAAGAGAGAAGAATCAGATTACATAAAGGGGAGACCAATTAGGATCTCTGCAACTTTTTCAGCCCAGACCCTCAAGGCCAGGAAATCCTGGAACAACATATACCAAGCTCTGCAAGAAAATAGATGCCTACCAAGAATATTATATCAAGCAAAATTAAGCTTTAGATTTGATGACAAAATAAAAACATTCCATAATAAACAAAGTTAAAAGAATTTACAGAAAGAAAGCCTACGCTACAGAACATTCTTGACAAAGTATTCCATGAGGAAGAAATAAAAAACAATAATAAAAATCTGCAAACAGGGGAACTCCACTAAAGGAAAGGCCAATCAAAGAGAAACCAAGTTAAAAACCAAAAATAAATCAAAATGACTGAGAATACAAAATACATTTCAATAATAACCCTGAGTGTGGGTGGCCTAAATTCATCAATTAAAAGACATAAACTGGTAGATTAGTTAAAAAAAAAAAGACCTAACAATATGCTGCTTTCAAGAGAGTCATTTCACAGGAAAAAACATCCACAGATGGCAGGTGAAAGGATGAGAAAATATAACACTCACATGGACCATGTAAACAAGCAGGGATTTCCATTCTCACATCAGATAAAGTGGATTTCAAACCAAAGTTAGTGAAAGAGGATAAAGAAGGTCATTTCATATGAATTACAGGAATCATACATCAACAAGACATAACAATAATAAATATCTATGCTCCAAACAATGGGGCATCTATATATATCAAACAAACTCTTTCTTAACCTCAAGAATCAAATAGACCACAACACGAAAATAATTGGTGACTGACACACCTCTCTCACCACTGCATAGATCTTCTAAACAAAGAGTAAACAAAGAAACTATATAATGCAATAAAAAATCAATAATTTAGACTTAACAAGTATATATAGAATATCCCACCCAACAACAAATGAATACACTTTTTTTTCTCAGTAGCACATGGATCCTTCTCCAAAATAGACCACATGTTATGCCACAAAGCAAATCTTTACAAATACAAAAGAAAAAAATAGAGAGAGATACTACCATGCATTCTATCTGACAATAAGAATGAAATTAGATATCAATGATAAAATAAAAAAGAGAAGCTACTCCAAAATCTGGGGACTAAATAATATGCTACTGAATGATGCATTTATAACAGAAGACATCAGGGAGGAGATAAAATCTCTTAGAGGTAAATGAGAACTCTGATACAACATATCAAAATCTCTGAGATACTATAAAGGCAGTGCTATGAGGAAAGTTAATTGCATTAAGCTCACTTATTAAAAGGAGAAAAAGTCAGCAAATAAATGACTTAGAAAAAGAACAAGCTAACAACAAATGTAGAAGACAGGAAATAAGTCAAATTAGGGCTGAAATCAAAAGATTAAAACAAAACAAACAATTCAAAAAATTGACAAAAGAAAAACCTGGTTCTTTGAAAAAATAAATAAAATTGACAAACCCTTAGCCACTCTAACAAAAAGAAGGTGAAAGAAAACTCAAATTATTAAAATCCATGATGAAAAAGGAAATATCATGACAGGCACTATTGAAATACAGAAGACAATTAGAAACTATTTTGAAAATTTATACTCTAGTAAAATAGCAAACCTCAAAGACACCAACAAATTTCTAAAGGCGTATGTTCAGCCCAAACTGATCTGGGAGAACATACACAACTTAAATAGATCAGTTTCAAGCAAGGAAGTAGAATATGCCATCAGAAGTCTACCAACCAAGAAAATTCCTGGGCCAGATGGATTCTCAGCCAAGTTCTTTCTACAAGACCTATAAAGAAGAAATAACACCAAGAATCCTCAAATTATTCCATGAAATAGAAAAGGAGGGAACACTTACAAATTCATTCTATGAGGCTAGTATCATCCTGATACTGAAATCAGAGGCATATCCAAGAAAGAAAATTTCAGACCAATATCCCTGATGAACATAGGTGTAAAAATTCTCCATAAAATTCTGGCATATGACATAGAAAAGTATATTAAAAAAAACTTGTGCACCATGATCAAGTGGGGTTTATTCCAGGGATGCAAGGTTGGTTCAACATACGGAAATCAATAAACATAATTCATCACATCAATAGACTTAAAGATAAAATATCAATTGATGCAGAGAAAGCACCCTTTCATGTTCAAAACACAAGAAAAACTAGGGATAACAGGAACGTATCTCAACATTGTAAAAGCTATCTATGCTAAGTTCCAGGCTAACATCATTCTTAACAGAGAAAAATTGAAAGCATTCCCTCTAAAAACTGCAACAAGACAGGGATGCCCTCTTTCATCCCTTCTATTTAATGTAGTTCTTGAAACTCTAGCCCGAGCAATTAGACAGATGAAAGAAATTATAGAGATATAAATAGAAAAGGAAGAAATCAAAATATCATTATTTGCTGATGACATGATTCTATACTTAGAGGCTCCAAATAATTCCAACAGAAAACTTGTAGAATTAATAAATGAATTCGGCAAAGTAACATGGTAGTAAAATAGCACGCAAATTAATGCATTTCCAAACATCAGTGATGCAACCTCTCAAAGAGAAATTAGAAAAATTACCTCATTCCCAATAGCCTCAAAAAAATAAAATACTCGGGAATCACTTTAACAATAGAGGTGAAAGACCTATACAATGAAAGCTATAGAATACTAAAGAAAGAAATTGAAGAAGACCTTTGAAGATGGAAAAATCTCCCATTCTCCTGGATAGGTAGAATTAATATTGTCAAAATGGCCATACCACCCAAAGTGCTTTACAGATTCAATGTGATTCCAATTAAAATCCCAATGTCACTCCTTATATATATGGAAAAAGCAATAATGAAGTTCATTTGGAAAAATAAGAGACCCAGAATCCCAAAGCATTCTTGGCAAGAACGGTGAAGCAGGAGGCACCACAATGCCAGAACTTAAACTAGACTACAAAGCTATAATAACAAAAACAGCATGGCACTGGCACCAAAATAGACATGTAAACCAATGGTATAGAATAGAAGACACAGAGACAAACCCACATAAATACAGTTATCTTATACTAGACCAAGGCACCAAAAACACACATTGGAGAAAAGATAGCCTCTTCAACAAGTGGTGCTGGGAAAATTGGAAATCTATATGCTGCAAAATGAAACTAAAACCCTATCTCTCAGTGTGTACAAAACTCAAACCAAAGTGGATCAAGGACATAGGAATTAGACAAAAGACACTATGCCCAATAGAGAAAAACATAGGCCCAAATCTTCATAATTTTGGATTAGGCCCCAACTTCCTTAAAAAGACTGCAAAAATGCAAGAAATAAAATCAAGAATCAATAAAAGTGATGGATTGAAACTACAAAGTTTCTTCTCAGCAAAGGAAACCATAAGGTGAAGAGACAGCCTACATTTTGGAAGCAAATGTTTGCCACACGCATGTCAGATAGAGCACTAATCTCCAGGATACATAAAGAACTCAAAACACTTAACACCAAAAAAAAAAAGAACCATTCAATAAATGGGCTAAGGAGCTGAACAGACACTTCTCAGAAGTAGAAATACAATTGATCAACAAATACATGAAAAAAAATGTTCAACATCTTGAGTAATTAGATAAATGCAAATCAAAACCACTCTAACATTTTATCTCACCCCATTCAGAATGGCAGTTATCAGGAATACAAACAAGATTAAGTGTTGGCAAGGATGTGGGGGAAAAGTCACACTCAAACATTGCTGGAGGAACTGTAAATTGGTACAACCACTCTGGAAAGCAGTATGGAGATTTCTTAGAAAACTTGTAATGGAAACCACCATTTGACCCAGCTATCCTACTCATTGGTCTATATACATAAAGGAATTAAAAACAGCATACTACAGTGACACAGCCACATCAATGTTCCTGGTACCACAATTCACAATAGCCAAACTGTGGACCCAATCTAGATGCCCTTCAATAGATGAATGGATAAAGAAACTGTGGTATATATACACATTCTGAGTTGTATCCCTCAGAACTCCCCAAATCTCCACAAAAATGGTAACTACATGAGGTAACACACATTAATTAGCTATATTTAGTCATTATATACACAATATGTATATAACTTAAAACATCATGTTGTACAAGGTAAATACATATGGTTTTATCTACCAATTAAAAATATAAAAAATAATTGTGGATACCATGCTTAAGATAGATGTTTGGCAGTTATTAATTAGGTGACCACTGTGGTAATCTAGATTAATGATGATGATGGCTTGGTATAATTGATATCATAGAAGTAATGAGAAATTGTCAGATTATTGATATTTTTTGAAAATAGACCCTAAAGAATCAAACAGATATAAGTGTGAGGAAAAATAAAATCAGTTATTTCAAAACTACTGAGTCAAAGTCAAGGTCTTTGTAAAGTGAAATAAAATTTAACAAGCATACTTAGGATAAAAAGACAAATTATACAAATTACTAGTATCAGAAATAACAGAGAGGACATCACTACAAATACTGTAGACATGGACATAATCAGATAATAGTATAAACAGTTTTACATGAATGAATTTAGTAGTTAAATGAGGTACACATATGCCTTCAAAGATAGAAGTTTATTAAATTGTACTTGGTATTGCTAGAAAGAAAAACTGAATTAGCTCTATATAAATTAAATAAACATAACACAGTTGAAAACCTACACAGAAAGAAAACTCCAGGCCTACAGAGGGGTTTACTGTAAATTTTATCAAATATTTAAGGAAGGGATAAGCAAATTTATACACAAATTGTTTTAGAAAATATAAAAGAGAGACGAAGTGGAATAGAATTGGCCTAAGAATGGTCAACTGTGGAGATGGGATGACTAGAGAGACAGGTTTCACTGGAGTAAGAAGAAAGCAAGGCTATGGATAAACAGTAATAGAAAGTAAAATAATAGGGAGCAGGAAAAGCAAACTAGATCAAAGCTGTTAAAATACAGATCTTGACAGGCAGGAGCTTAGGAATTTTCTAAAGCAGATATTTAGCATAGATGTTTTTTATGGGACTTTGGTGAATATATGGATAACTGAGTCCATGGACTATCTCAAGAGAATATGATTATAAACATGGAAGTATAATGAAACATGTTCCTGTCAGTTTTCCTTCTTGATTGAAATCCTCAAGAACAGACACTTTGTCATAGTCCCTCTGCATGTACTCAGGACCCAACACTCTGCTTTACATATGAGAAATCCTCAAATAGGTGAATACATCCATGGATAACTGAATTAATGATAGCAGAATGGTTACCTTACCTCATTTGTACTTTTTACTCTATTTGTAAAAGCTTCAGATATTATAGCTCATTGCTTACAAAATTTTNGCCAACAGAGGTGAGGCAAAGAACCTCACCCCCCCGCTGGTACAAAGACCTCTCCACAGGTGTGGCTGTATATTGGACCGGTAGTCAATGACGGGTAAGATCCAATTGCAATGGTACCAACCTAAGACAGAAGGCTGACGCCTTGAGGTCAGCTCATCCGATGATGGGTAAGGACCATATGTACTATTGGACAACCTAAGGCAGGCACAGTCCCTAAGCCACATGCTTGTTGTTTAAACAGAGAGGGGGAGATGTTGAGAGCCACAGCCAAAGGGGCCCCAGCAAACTTCCAGCTGCCAGCTGATGATTGGCTCACAGCGGCCCCAGCAAACTTCTAGCTGCCAACTGATTGGCTCCTCTGCAGTGATGCTCATTGGGCTGTTTCCCCGCCCTTTCAGACCACGGAGCTGCTCATTGGGGGGACTTTTTTGGCTCCGCCCACGTGACCCAGCCAATCGGCCTCAAGAGCAAGAGGAGTGGGGAGGTTGAGAGGCTTGTGGGAAGCCGGTGGTGGCAGTTGGGCTCTGAAGGTTTTTCCTGAGGAGCTGTTTTGTTTGGCGTGTGTGGTTCTAAAAATAAAGTTCGTTTCTTTTGACAAGTGGCTCCTGAATTGTGCCCAGCCAGACTGCGGCACATTTAAAAGTTTTGTAGAGAAAGTATTACAATCAGTAAGGAAAGAAACATTTGTACAAATCAATTAAATTTTTTGTTATATGGTGATTCTGCTTGCCTGTTCTACAAAATAATTTTCTTATGTTTTTTTCCAAACAATTCCTATGATTTAACTGCTAGTTACTTGATTTATTAGTTTGACATTCTACACATTACACTAACTAACTTAGACACTAAAAATATTTTAGTGTTCTTCTTTGATGCTATACCACACTTGGTAAGAACTGGCAGAAGTATGGATTATTTTAAATAATATTCCCTTCTATAGACAAGACAATGCGGTCCCTCCTGACCATTTTTACTAGAAAAATAAATCACTCCAAATTATTTACCAATTGACTACACAAATAGCTGTGTGAATTAAGTCTCCCAATAGAATAGCTCTATTTTACTTATATTATTATAAGAGTCAGACATTTATTAAACCAAAGTATTATTCTATTTGCACATAATAACCCAAAGAGGAAGAAAACATATGTGACTGGCCATTGGTCTTTCAAAATTGAAAGCTATTGCATGTTACTCTTAAAATAGAGTATAATTGTCCTATCAAACAAAACTATTTCCTTTTATTTCCATTATAAATACCCCACTATTTGTTACCTTATTACACATTTTATGCTACACATTGTGTGTAGTGTAATATTAATATGAACTATGAACATTAACTATGGATATCTTCTGCATGCAATTGCTGGTCTTTGAATGTCAATTTATATACTGTGAAAACAAAGATTTTATGTGAGAAACTTCCTTCAACTTCACTGTTTACAAAATAAACTATAAGTGATTTCAGCTTACTTTTTCATGTGGGATGGTGTCATTGTCTCTATTGTGCTGCTATTACAGAATACCATGTACTGGGTAATTTATGATGACCAGAGATGTATTGTACTATGATTCTGGTGACTGAGAAATCAATATTGAAGGGTCACCATCAGGTGAGACTTTTCTTACTTTGTCAACCCATCTCAGAAGGGAAAGGAGGGTGAAAGACAATAAGAGGGGACAAACTTGTACTTTTATAAGGAAACTACTGTTGCAAAAATGGCATTAATGCCTAATCACCCTTTAAAGGTCCAACTTCTTAGTACTTTTACAATGTTGATTAACTTTCCAACACATACTTTTTGGAGGACATATTAAAACTACAGCAGATTGTACAAATATTCATTTGGTAATGTAACTATATAGTCATACATTTCATAATGATGCTTTGGTCAATGATATGATGGTGGTTCCATAAGATTATATCTCCTATTAATGTTGTTTCCAACGTACTTTAGGCAAGTACACTCTATGATGTTTGCATAATGATGGAATCACATGTGAATGTATTTCTCAGAAAGTATTCTCATCATTAAATAGCATAACTGTTCATTATTTTTGCTTTATCTACTTTAAAATATTGGGTGTTATTAAATCCATGAAAAACAATTACTGAGTTGTATACTATGTATAAATATTTCCCTTCAAATTGATGGATAAATGATAATTTTAGATGGACATTGTTTAAGTTACATTGCTCCAAAAGAAGGACATAAAACACAACATTTTGTGGCAAGTGGTTTATTTGTTATGTAATCACATTAGGCACTCTGAGGAAAGAAAATGAGACAGGAAAGAAAGGACAGTAATTGTGATAATAAGCAAGTTACTACTGGGAATAACTGGGTTTCACTCTTACTGGAGGTTCCCATGGAAACTGTTTAAAAGAAGCCTCAAGAGTTATCACACTGAGCAATGACAAATCTAGGATGTGTATCTGTTTATTTTTGTCTATGATTGGTCAAAAATTACTTGAGGCTTTAACTCCTAAGCACTTATAGCCTGTCCTATTCCTAGGCCAATCATATTTCTATGGCCATAAAATTCTATGTAGTAGATATTATAAGTGTATACATATGCTAAGAAAACTGAGGCATGGGTAGGTTAAGTTATATACCCAAGATCAGATAGCTGATAAATTTTAGAGACAAGAAATTATTTAGATTCTGGCTCAAGGATACATTATAATTAAAATTTATATTGTATTTTGTATAACATATAATATATAATACATTTATATTATAAACATTGTTATGCAGATATCACAAGAGTATCCTGATTTTAGTGCTTTTCAATAAATACCATGGCTCCAGATAGCTCTGTCATATAGTGGTTTCATTCCTAGTCTTTTGAGAAATATAGTCTCTCTCAACAAACTGTTTATTATAAAACCAAAATGGATAAATCAATACATCCTTATTTGATTGCTAGAAGTAAAAAAAATCAAATGTTTCATGGTACACTGTTTACCAAGTTGGGGAGTAAAAAATTCAGACATCTTTGGTGCAAGTGTGCTTTGTATAACCTACTTTGAAAGCATTGTGATTTGGACTATCAAAATGAAAAATAAACCTACAGTTTGACCCACAAATCTCATTTACAGAATGTGATCATTTCTCCTGGCTTTTTATGATATTCTATCTTCCCATATAAAGGCAAACTGGATGTATCCATTAGCTTATTGCTTATATTCTATATTTTAGTATGATTTTATAGTTTTCTTCATAGACAATTTATGTCTTCATTGTTGTATTTATTTCCAAATATTTTATAGTTGTGTTGATCTTATGAATGAAATTTTGTCCACTTATTTTTTTTGATTCTTATTTCTAGAAATTAGAAAAATAACTGTTTTTTGAAACTGAGATGAAATATCTATATATTATCTGCCTTAAAATATCTTCTCCTCCTTTAACCTCCATAAACTATTTCTTCAGGACCCACGGTAGAGTAGCAAGTTCAAGAAGCCACCATGAATTACTTGAGAGTCTTCTCTCAGTGTCAAGCCATGGAAATTTAAGTTTTTCCTTGTGAACTATCCAGGCTCCCCCACTGCATGCATTAGATTGCCCAAGGCACATTGCCTATATCCCTGCTCTACTAGGAAGACCCCTCTGGAAGCTCTAAAATTGGGTGTAATCCATTGGGAACTGGACAGCCCACCTCCTGCCTTATTCGGCAAAGAATAGTTCATGGAAAACCTTTCATGTACCCTGGTATAAATAAAGCAAGCTTGATCCCTAAGATTGGCTAGCCCGTCCCTCAACCACTTTCTAAAATTATTTTCTGTATCCTGTGGTTTTATTCACTGCTACCTTTCTTAGCTTTTATTTCACAGCCAGCCCATTCCACTAAGTAGAACTTCATTCCCACCCCCCACGTGGGACGTGGGTGGGAAGCAAGCATTCCCATGATTTAGAATTTGCCAAACACCTCAAGAGATCTAGATGGTCTGGGTAAATTGACTGTTTTCCAGGACTCTACTGTGTATATAGAGTAGTTGCCTGGCAACCTTGCATATCCCTGATAAGACTTTTACTGCCTTGCTTATCTCCTGCACTCATAGCTATACCACAATTATCTGATTTGATATCAGAAGGATTATTTGATTTCAATATAAGTCTTGCAAAATTTAATAGATTTAGCAATAACAAGTAAGGACCGAGAAGGAAGTGAATAATGAATATACCGGATACACACACATATGCATGTGTAGACATAGCCTTATATCTCTTTAATATGTTCTAATAGGGGCTGGGGTTGTGGCTCAGCGGTAGAGCGCTCGCCTCACATGGGCGGGACCCTGGGTTCTATCCTCAGCACCGCATGGAAATAAGTGAAATAAAGGTACTGTGTCCAACTACACCTAAAAAATAAATGCATATAATATGTTCTAATATTGTTTACAGCATAGCGAAGGCAACAAAGAAAATCTTAACATTTCAAAAGCAGATTTAACAGGCCACGTTATCCAATTATAAGTTAATATACCTAGAAAGGAATTGAAAGTGACCAAAGCAAACCTTTAATTTCATATTGGAAATTTAATACACTGCAAGGAAAAAAACCGTAGATATAAAGAAAAGCAAAAGAAAAATTTAAAATTAATTAGAAAGCAATATAAAGGAGATCAATGCTTACTGAAACTCATTGGAAACATGAACATCTACACTTAGATAAAATTTAACCAGGATATATTTATTTGACATCCATGGATCCATAAGAGGACCTTTGGGATTTTTCTCAGCTCCATAGAAACAAATGCAATGTTTATTTTTTCTACAAAAAGATCTAGTTTTAGTCAGATTTTCAAAGGAGACTGTGCTATTTTCATAGACCTCATATTGTTTTTCTATTCTTCACAATTAACTGAAATGATAATCCTGTACATAACTGATGTTGGCTCAAAATCTTGTGCATATATTCTCCTTTAATTATCAAACAGTATGCCTATATACAGTTAGAATAAAATCTAATTTTCAGAAAAAATCTGGGTTATTTAAATTTAGTGGGTTTTTTTCCTTATTCAATGTCAGATGCCCAAAGGGAATGGGGAGAATGTTAATATAGTAAACAAAATCAACTTTAAATTTAAATATTTTTTCTATGACAGAATTTCTCACACAAGCACATTCTAAGAGACCTAACCACATATATCTTCCATTAATTTCCTTATTGACATTCAAGTCCCTAAACATCCTGCTCCAATATTAGATGTTGCCAAACTTTCCTTAAAGGAAAATAGACAGTGATATGTACCATTTAATTTTATAACAACTGGGATGATTTCCTTTCCCCAGTCCTTCATGGCCACTAGAGAGTAGGACTATAATTGTATTGAAATGTACCCTAACCTGTCTGAAGCCTATTTTGCATTGTCATTTGTATGGTTTTTATGTTTATCTCTGCATTCAATTAATCACGGGGAAGTCTCCATGAGGCCATACAAGTGGGTGAAATATATGGTTGTACTATATCAGGAATAAAAACACTGTAAGTATAAAAATACCCATCATATGCTGATAATTTCAGAGCCAACACTGGTCTCTTCATATAGATAGATTAATAGATAAATGGATGGCTAAATATAGATATGTGACTATCATATATACAGATATATGAAACACATGTATAAATTAGGCATATATATATATATGAGTGTGTGTGTTGACAGTATTAATTATAATAGTTACCTGATAGTCTAAGTCTAGGCATTTAGTATCTATCAGTGTCTTATTGCAAGAGAAAAATGATTCACAAAATTAATTTATTGTGTCAAATTGAATGTACCATTCTCCCCAAAACCCTGAGGACTTGAGCTGTCATTTTTCTATTTGGATATGCCACATGCGTCATACAGAATTCTGATATGCTACATACTCACTTATCACCATTTCATCTGTTGTGTCATAAAGATTGCATGCAAGCTTGTTACATTCAATGCAACCTGGACTGACTGGAAAGATTTCTCTTGTTTTGCTCTCCACCCAAGGTAGCTGTTTTAAGGTAGTTGCTATGGTTTAGATATGTGCCTACCAAAATCATATGTGTAAGAATGCAAGAAAGTTAACAGGTGGAATGATTGGGTTATGAGAGTCTTAAGTCAATCAGTGAATTAATCCCCTGAGAGGGATTAGCTGAGTGATAACTGAAGGAAGGTAGTGTTTATATAGAGGAGGTGGGTCCTTGGGGTATGACTTTGGGGTGTATTTGTTAAGAAGAGCTCTCTCTCTGTTTTCTGGGTACCATGTTTTCATCTGCTTTCCTCCTCCACATCCTTTTGCAATGATGTTCTGCATCACCTCAAGTTCTGATGAATGGAGCCTGCCATCTATAGGCAAGATCTCTGAAGCTATGTGCCCAAAAATAAACTTTTACATTTAAATTGCTCTTGTCAGGTCTTTTGGTCACAGAAACAAACAAAAAACTGTATAAAATAGAAATTAGTACCAAGAAGTGAGGTTGATGATGTCCCTAATCTGATGTCCCTAATCTGTGGTTCAGAAGCTTTTGTAGCTGTTTGGAATTTGTGTGAGGAATTTTGGAAAGTTCAGTGATGCAAGCTGGAAAAGCTTTAGATTTTGTAAATGGAACTTAATGGGCAATTTTGATGGGAGCTTAAAAAACCAGAATTCCAACAACAGGACTGTACATAATAAAGACAGGGCTCAATAGATTCATTTAGAAATTGGACTAGAGGGCATTTGTATTACATTCTGGCTAAGAAGCTGCCTGTATTTTGTCTGTGTCCTGAGGATATCTGTGACATAAATTAAAAGTGGTGTGCTTCTTAATCTGGCAGAAGAAATTTCTAGGCAGCATAGTATTCAGGCAATGACATGGATACTGCTGGTAGTTTTTAGCCAAGTTAATTGAGATAGTCAGGAGCAAAAAGCATAGCAGAAAGATTTGAAAAACTTGAACTTGAAATCTGGGAGTAACTGGAACTAAAGATGTTGCCATTTTCAAACACATTTGTTGTGACTGAAAAAAGCTAGACTTTGCCCAGATACAACAGGAAAGGGGGCTTGAGGACATCTCAGGAATTGACATGACGACACCCATCTCAGATTCAAAGAAATTGCAATTCTTATCAGAGGAGACCTGTGGGGCACTCTGCATACACAGGGCAGTCTAGGAAGTTGTTTCACCATACTTAGCCGTAGATGCACTCAGAGGCCGCTGGAGTTCTAGTGTCTGGAGGATCGGCTTCTGCTCTAGATGGCAGCAGACCTTGGCATCAACCACATGGTGCTGGTTCTACATGTTAGAAATACAAATATTACACAAAAAATCAAACATGTGCTTGAAAGTGATTGCACAATGCAAACTTACTCCTGCCAGAGGGCATGCTACCTGAACCTGGCTAGCAAGCATGTCTGGGCTGCTGGTCTGCTTGCTTTTTTCCCTAATGCAGCATTGCCCTTCTCCTTCATTGGAGGACCTCAGGGATACAAAGTACAAAATTATTAATTTTAAAATTGGGGCAGGCAAATGGAAGGGCTATAATTAAAATAGCTATAAGTGTGTCCAATTAATGATAAATACTAAATTCTGAAAATGGACCACTAGATTTTCTATTTCTCATATGCAGGAATGCTGAATGCTTGAGTTAGAGGAACATGGAGGGTTCCATTGAGATTTCCAAGGAAGATCTGGGAAAACAGGCAAAGTGCAACAGGGTCAGAGACTCCCTGCAGGCAACCCTTGAGAGGGTGATGCATAGAAATGTGAGGAGGAAGCTGAAGCTGCAGTGGAGACCCCTGAGATTAAGAAATGCCAGTATTGTGGAATTGGAGTGTCTGTGGAAGAAAGCTTCAGGACTTGAGCACACACAAACCAAGAGCAAGGCCATCTGGGCTACAACCAGCAAAGACATAGGGACAGAGCTACACAATCTCTTTCAAGAGAACATCACAATGCCATGTGCTCCAGATATTGGACATGGAAATACAGGACCTGTTTACCCAGCTGAATTTCAATCTTTCCATGCCCCTATTCTTCTTAATGGAAATGTTTACTCTGTATCTTTATATAGTTGGATAATTGTAAATTGCTTTTGTTTTTTACTGGAGCTCATGATGCAGATTTTCCTTGCTTGTCAGAGGAGACTTTGAACTTGAACTTTTGGTCAAACAATATAGGGACTCTTGGAAATGGACTAAATATATTTTGCATTGTGAGATGAGCATGAGGTTTTGGGGCCCAGGAGGACTGTTATGATTTAGATGTTAGATGTCCCCCAAAAGCTCATGTGTGAGACAATGCAAGAAGGTTTAGAGGTGAAAGGATTGTGTTATGAGAGCCTTAACCCAGTACCCTAACAGGGATTAACTGAGTGGTAACTATAGGCTGGTAAGGTATAGCTGGAGGAGATGGGTCATTGGGATTATGCCTTTGGGGGATATATTTGGTGAGCTTAGTTTAATATGTCTCTGCTCTCTGGTGTGATATCTTGAGCAGCTTTCCTCCATGTTACTGTTCTGCCTCACTTGGAATTGTGTCGAGTGGAACCAGCTGTCTATAGACTGAGACCTCTGAAACTGTGTGGTCCAAAATAAGCTTTTCTTCCTTAAAATTGTGATTATCTGATCTTTTGTTTGCAGCAAAAAAACTGCTTACTAAAACAGTGATATAGCAAAGTGTTCAGAGTGCAACTCACTATCTGAATGTGAATCTTAACTATATATATATATATATATATATATATATATATATATATATATATATATATTATATATATAGTGTATAAATTTATGCAAATTCTGCTATATATGTGACATAGTTATGCCATATATACACATATGTATGTATATATATATATATATGTGTGTGTGTGTGTGTGTGTGTGTATATATATATTTCTCTGATAATCTTTGTTAAGAGCACTGATGCTATTAAATTTATCCTTATATAAAATTACTTTTGTTTTTGTCAGTGTTTTAATTTTTAACATTTTCCATATTTTGACATATAAATTAATAAAATCTTGAAATTCTTTTTATAAATATTCTATTCTCAAATTTTATTTTATAAATATGATATTGAGCCATGACATTGTATAAATATAAATGGTCCTCAAAAGAAATAGTTTCTCTTGCAAAGTGAGAAAGTTAGGAACTTCAAACAAGGGAAAAACACCATCAAACAATAGAAATGTGATTGCTTTCCTGGAAATAAAAATTGGTGCAGTTGGTCACTAGGCATATTCCCTTTCAATAATGACTTATTCTAAGATACATAATAATATCCATTGACCTTTCTTCTTAGATACTTTGAAGACTATGGATTCAGCTAATGTTTTTTTTTTTTTTTTTAACATGCCCTTATTTGTTTAGGTTTTTTTTTTTATGCAGTGCTAACAATCAAACACAGTGCCTCACACCTGGTAGGCAAACACTCTGCCAGTTAACTACAGTCCAGCCCCAGCTTATGTTTTAATATATAACGTTATGAAATGAAACATTACATTTACTAATGTAAATCTACCTTGAGTTTATGCTTAAAGACACAGAATTATTTTAGTTTAGTCAAAGGTATCTCAGGGTTTCAATTCCTGCCTTTAACTGAAAATTTAACTATGTCATTTATTTTCCTTTAAGGCATCTAGTACGTCAATACAGTCACTCTAACCTGTACTACCCGAATTTCCCTGTCCTGCATAGTAGTCTATGGAATAGGAAAAGTCTTGCACAGGATGAACACTTTCTTCCATTTGAATATGTATGATAAATTAACTATACCATCTCCATGTAATTAGTGTGTTATGTTTTATATGTTAATACAAATTATATTGTCACAGGGTGTATTTTTAATGTTGTCAATTGGCAGAGTCTTGGTTCTCTTATTTTCTCCCTGAATTTCTGTGGCCTGCAACATACCTCTGATACCTACTTAGGTGTTAATTATGTATTTCTGTTTAGATCACAAAAATAAATCTAATTAACTTGAACATAAAATGATTTAATAGGAGGATATTTTAGAACTCATAGTCTGAGGGACACTGGAGAACTAGGTTTAGAACATGAGCAAACAAAGTTGACAAAATTCAAGAAAGGCCTGAATATGTCTTATTAGGAAAGTACTACCATTGTAAGACACTGCTGCTGCTAAATACTCAACCTAATTTCAACTGAACTCAATGTAATTTGTGCCATTGTAGACAGTTTCCCAATTGACGGTGCCTTTTCATTACTCCTTGAAGACTGTTCAGCTTTCATGGGAATATCCAGTTAGCTGAGCCTAGAAAAAGTGCCCATACTTTAACTAAAAGTGAACAGATGATTCAATTAGCTTCTGTCTTGAGAAGTAGGTCCTACCTACTACCAACGCTTATATAATAGCAATTTCCTTCAAATTGGAAGAATATCTGAATCCTGAGTTTACCAAAAATAGAAAATTATAACATCAGTTCTTAGAATAATAAGAGAACTGATAGAAATGGTCTGTACCAACTTTGGACATATGATAATGTAGAGTTGATGGGTGAAGGAAAACAATAAATGCTTATTCAAAGCAATTGATAGGTCAATAATTAAATCAAAACTGAAGTAAGGTAGAAAAATGCAAACTAAATGTACCTAGTGTATGCTCGCTGTGCCCTTCTTGTGTGTTCAAATAGAGAACACCAGTGATTTCAAGAAATGCAGCCTATACTTTGAAGCAGGGATACAGTCTGAGTAGAAAGGAGATTTGGTTCCTGCCTAGCCAGGTGGTGAGGAAGAAGAGATTATCTTCATATACCTGCAATTTCAGTCAGAACTGAAAAGAGAAGCAATTTTAAAATGGACATCACTGTCCAGATATTTTGTGTGGGAGATCAAAACCTTCTGCACATTTTTTAATATTGTAAATTGATATAGGCCACCCACTTTTCTTCTCATTATGTCTGTCCTGAGTGTCAAACTGTGGCCCAGACTTCTTGGAAAATCAGAAGAAGAAAACAGAATACATTTCCGTTTGAAACCATTAGTCTAAGATTTATGAAAGGGCGTGAAACAGTCTAGCTGTGCAGGTGGAAATGTATTGACTACAGGAGAGAGTCATCTGGGACTGGTGGAAAGCTTGCTACCCACAGGGAATACCTGGTTGGTCCAGCCACATCCCCCATGCTCAGAGGCATTGGAGGATTTGATGCTGAACCTTGGACACTTGCAACACACACACACATTAAAACATCAGGACTGAGGTCAGGGTTGAGGTATGGTAAAATCTCCATAGGTCTACATCCATAGGCTACCAGGGTGAGATGTCTGACTGGTGGCTCTAACTGTAGCCATCATTGGGTACAAAAAAACAGGGCAGCAGACAACCTTTCCTAAATACTTGCTGGCCAGTAAGGAGCTCAGCATACATACTTCCCTGAAAAGTTTGAACAGTTTGAGTCAGAGTTGAAAAGTTTCTCAGGACACAAATATTATGTTCCACAAAACTCCCCATACCTAGTGGATTCTAAAATTGAAGTCTAAAATTGTAGGTTCATTTTAAATACTTAAAGAAGGAGAATTTTTAATCATTTTATAATTTATGTTGCATTAGCTTATTTTATGTTGTTTTGTTGTGTCATCCTTATTTGTTTTTTGATAGTTCTAATTTTATGTAATTTTTTAAATGATTGGATTTTTTAAAATATCTGTTTTGTTATTTTTCATTTCTATTCCCTTCCCTTTTCTTTTTTCTTCTTTCTCTCCTCAGTTTTGCTTCTGTATCTCTTTCCTCCTCCATATGTATTTTTCTTTTCCTCCTCTATAATTTGTCATTAAACATACACTAATTTTTAATTTTATAGCCTATTCTATATTATTTCTCACCCATTTTCTCTTGGTTAGTAGAGTTGTACAAATCATTATTAGTGTTTTTATTATATGTTGATATATAATATCCTCTTGCTATAACTGTTTTTGCTTGTTGTTGTGTTCTTTCAATATGATACTGTGGCCTGAACCTAGCACTTTGATTATGCTGAACAGATGCTTTGGTGCTGATATATACCCCCAGTTATAGGGCATGCTGCAAAGAGATAGCTGTTCACCAAAACTATACTCACATAATAGAGGAAGTCATAATGCAGGATCACAGGAGACATGAAGAAAAAAGTCAATAAGATGCCTGCAATAATAATTGAAGGCATTTCAATAAAATTGAATCTATAGACATCAAAGTGAATGACATGTCAGACAAATCTTTCAAGAATTTGATGGCTAAAATCATCAACAAATTCAAAGAACATCTAAGGAATAATCTAAGAGGGGGATACAGCATGCAAAAGAACATTTCAGTAGAGATAGAGACATTCTGAAAAAGAACCACACAGAGGTTTTTGAAATGAACAATTCAATAAATAAAATAAAATAATCCAGTCAAGAATCTCAAAAAATATACTAGAAAAAGTAAAGGAAAAAATTAGGGCCTGAAGACAAGGTGGATGAACTTGGAAGTTAATAGGTATTAAAATTGTATTTATTGTTAGAAATAAATAAAACAAATAGGAAACTATTAACAGATTACCATACAGACCTTGGACAACATTAAAAGGCCAACATAGGCTTCAAAGAAGGAGAGGAGATACAGACCAATGGCAAAGATAACTTGTTCAGTGAAATAATAGCAGAAATATTCCCCTTATGTTGGAAAGTATCTTTATGTAAAGGTACTAGAGGCATTTAGAATTCCAAATAAATAGGACCAGAAAAGAACCTATCCAATTCATATTATAGGTAAAATGCCAAAAACTCAGAACAAAGAAAAAGTTTTAAAATTTTCAAAGGAAAAAGAAGAACCAAGTCATTTTAAAGGCCAAGCCATCAGAAAAGAACTGATTCTCAGCTGAAACACTAAAGTTCAAGAAAGTATGGAATAATCAACCTAAAATACAACAGCTTTTTTTTACACACCTCAGAATTCTCTAAGGATAAAGATTAGAAAAACAATTCCATCCACAATAACTTTAAAAAAAGGAAAGAAAGAAAATACCTATGAATAAACATATTCAAGGTCAAAGACTTCTACAATGAAAATTACAGAACATTGAAAAAAGAAACAGAAGACACTAGAAAGTGGAAAGAACAGGAGCATGGGGGCAGGAAAGATGGACATCATTACCCTCGGTACATGTATGATTGCATATATGGTGCAATTAGCAGCTACATCATGTACAACCAGAGAAATGAAAAGTTGTGCTGCAATTGTATACAACGAATCAAAATGCATTCTGCGTTCATATATACCTAATTCAAATAAATAAATTAATTTTATAAAAAGAAAGTAGAAAGATCTCCCACATGCATGGATAAGCAGAATTAATATTAGTAATATTACCAAAAGTGTTACACAGTTTAAATGTAATCCTCTTCAAAATACCAAAGGCAATTTTCATGGCATTAAAAAAATACAAAATTCATGTTGAAGAACAAAGACCCATGACAGCCAAAACAATACTGAGAAAAATGAGTAATACTAGAGGCATCACAATACATGATTTCAAATTATATACAGAGACATGGTAAAACCAAAAGAGCAGATTGGTACTGGCATGAAGACAGATCAAAAACAGTGAAACAGAATAATGGACAGAGAAAATCCAACACAGCTACAGTCATCTGATTCTTAAGATAGGTGCCAAAAACATGTTGAATAAAGCAGCCCTTTAACAAATGGTGCTGGGAAAACTGGATATTCATATGTAGAAGAATGAAACTAAACCCTTTTCTCCCTCCCTGTCCAAAAATCAACTAAAAATGGACCAAAGACCTGAGTAGAAGGCCATAATATTTGTAACTGTTAGAAGAAAATAGGGTCAACACTGCAAAATGTAGGTACAGACAGCAAACTCCTGAACTGGGCTCCTAAAATTCTGAATAAAATAAATAAAATCAAGAATTCATAGCCAGATGTAGTGGCACATGCCTTTAATCCTAGCAGCTCCAGAGGCTGAGGCAGGAGGATTGTGAGTTCAAAGCCAGTCTTGGGAAAATCAAGGTGCTAAGCAACTCAGTGAGACCCTGCCTCTAAATAAAATACAAAATAGGGCTGGGGATATGGCACAGTGGTTGAGTGCCCATGAGTTCAATTCCTGGTACCAAAAAAAAAATTCATGGCATCAAATTAAAAAGATTCTACATAACAGTTATGAGATACATCTCTAAAGAAGTGCAAATGACCAAGAAGTTTATGAAATAATGTTTAACACCTTTAATAATCAGTTAAATGCAAATTAAAAACTACACTGAGATTTTTGCCTTACCTCATTCAGAATGGCAGTCATCAAAAACAAAAATAACAATAAACATTAAAGGAATGTGAGGAAAAATAACTCATACACTTTATTGAGAATGTGATTTAGCAAAGTATTAATGGAAATCAGTATGGAGATCCCTCAAAGATCTAAAAATAGTATTTCTATATTACTCCTTGGTGTTATCCAAAATAATTAAAATCAGCATACTTTAGAGATACATGCATGCCCATCTTCACTACAGCATAATTTATCTTAGCCAACCAAGTTAAAAAATCAGTCTAGGTTTCTTTTCTTTTCTTTTTTTCCCTTTGAAGGGTTTTCCCCCCCAAGGTTTCTTTTCAACAGATGAATGAATAAAATGTGATATGTATGTGTGTATTTATTCATCCATAAAGAAGAATGAAATCATGTGATTTGATCAAACTTGAAAGTATCATATTAAGGGAGGCTGGAAGATGGCGGCGAGGGGAGTGCATTGCCCCCGTGTGCCAAGTCACTGTGTGGGAGTATGACAAGTCAGGACTGCTAAAGGCTATCTTGTTAGGAATTTCCAGCAATAGTGGGGTGCTCCGGAACCTGGAGGAAGGATTTCCATCGCACGAGGATCGGCTACGGGGACTCAAACGCGAGAGATTTGTCGCACGGAGGGTAACACTGCTTATTCAGCAAATCGCCCCGCGGCGCAGGGATACAGCGCTGCAGTTTCTGCCAGCCGTGCAAGCACCGTACTCAGTGCTGAATTCTGGGTTCGAGACGGGGGAAGGAAGCGGTCCATTTCGATTCTCCACACCGGTCAGACCACAGAGGAGGCCAGCGGCCACCATCTTGGAGAGCTGACGTCACCATCCCTGTTTTCGACTGAACGCAGCTCATTCAGCCATAGAACAGGTAATTTCAGGCTGCCATTCGCCTGCGGCTTGCAGACAGATTGCTCGGGCTCAGTGCCTGGGTGCTTCTTAGAACCTGATCTTATCGGAGCGAACACCGAGCGCGGGGCGGCCGAGTTCCGGCTCCCGGAACCGCCCTGGCCCAGGGCTGCGGAGCCTGCGGAGGCTGCTTCTTGGACCCTGCTCCTATCAGAGCATACACCAAGCACTAAGCGGCCGAATTCCGGCTCCCGGAACTGAGCCCGCGGGGACTGCTTCTTGGAGCTTACACTTATAGGAGCTTACACCGAGCACGGAGCGGCCGAGTTCCGGCTCCCGGAACTTCCCTGGCCCGGGGCTAGGAGCCCGCGGAAACTGCTTCTCGGTCCGGGTCCTGCTGAGGGCCGGTCAGGACTCACCCGTTGCTTTGGTTGCCCGGCAAGGGGAACGAAATGCTGCCATTCGCATAGGATACCAACATGGCAGAGATCTGATGTCATCAGAAAGCGGCGGAGGAGAGAACTTCATCAATACCAGCGGCGACAGAAACAGTTGGTCTCCTGGTAGGGGGGGTGAGGCACAGACACCCGAGTCTCCTCAATTTGTCGTCGAGCCAGAGGGGAGGAGCCGGGCCGCCGCCAGCGCCCGGAGCAGGCCCAGCGGCTCGCCAGCGTGGTGACCGCGTGACCCCAATTGGAGAGGGGGCGGAGCGGAGCCGCCACCCGCACCCGCAAGGTGGGCAGACCCGCGACCCAGTGGTACATGGGCGTGGTAGGAGGGGCAGGGCAGAGCCGCCGTTCGCGCTTGCAAGGTAAACAGACCTGTGACAGCCTGGCGGGTCAGGCCCAGTGGCCTGCCAGTGTGGTACACACGTCACCCCAACTGGAGTAGGGGCAGAGCAGATCCTTCTCCCACGCCCGGATCAGGCCCTGCCGGTGTGGTGGTCACGTGACCCCAATTGGAGTGGGGGCGGAGCGGAACCGCCACCCGTGCCCGCAGGGTGAGCAGACCTGTGACCAACCTGCAGATCAGGCCCAGGGGTCCGCAGGCGTGGTAGGAGGGGCAGGGCAGATCCGCCGCCCGCGCCTCCAAGGTAGGCAGACCTGCAACAGACCGGCGGATCAGGCCCAGGAGCCTGCCGGCGTGGTACACACACCACCCTAATTGGAGTAGGGGCAGAGCAGAGTCGCCGCCCGTGCCAGGAACAGGCCCAGCGTCCTGCAGGCGGGGTAGTCACGACACCCCATTTGGAGTAGGGGCAGAGTAGAGCCGCCGCCCGCGCCTGCAGGGTAGGCAAACCTGCAACCGACCGGCGGATCAGGCCCGGTGGCCTGCCGGCGTGGTACACTCGTCACCCCAATTGGAGTAGGGGCAGAACAGAGCCGCCGCCAGCGCCCAGAACAGGCCCAGTGACCTGCCGGCGTGGTAGCCACGACACCCCAATTGGAATAAGGAGAGAGCAGAGCCGCCGCCCGCGCCTGCAGGAAAGATACGCAAGCAGTATGAAAAGACAAGGAAAGAAAGGACCACAAGCAATGCAGGTCAACGCAACTTTAGAAGAGGTAACAGCTGCAGCAGATGGAATGTCAGATAAAGAATTCAGGATATACATGCTTCAGATGATCTGGAGTATCAAGGAAGACATTAAACAGCAAAATCAGACAATGAAAGATCACTTCGACAATGAATTACGCAAACAAATCCAGGAAGCAAAGGATCAACTATACAGGGAGATAGAGGTTATAAAAAACAAACAAACAGAAATCCTAGAAATGCAGGAAGCAATAAACCAACTTAAAAACTCAATGGAGAATACTACCAGCAGAGTAGAACACTTAGAAGATAGAACATCAGACAATGAAGACAAAGTATTTCAACTGGAAAAGAACATAGACAGCTCAGCAAGACTGTTAAGAAACCATGAGCAGAACATCCAAGAAATATGGGATAACATTAAGAGACCAAACTTAAGAGTCATTGGGATACAGGAAGGTACAGAGCTCCAAACCAAAGGAATGAGCAGTCTATTCAATGAAATAATACGAGAAAACTTCCCAGACTTGAAGAATGAGACAGAATCCCAAATCCTAGAAGCCTACAGGACGCCGAATGTGCAAAATCATAAGAGATCCACACCTAGACACATTATAATGAAGATGCCCAACATACAGAATAAGGAGAGAATTTTAAAAGCTACAAGAGAAAGGAAGCAGATTACATTTAGGGGTAAGCCAATCAGGATAACAGCTGATCTTTCAACACAGACTCTGAAAGCTAGAAGATCCTGGAATAACATATTTCAAACACTGAAAGAAAATGGGTTCCAACCAAGAATTGTGTATCCAGCGAAATTAAGCTTCAGGATGGAAGATGAAATTAAAACCTTCCACGATAAACAAAAGTTTAAAGAATTCGCAGCTAGAAAACCATCTCTTCAAAACATCCTCGCCAAAGCATTACAGGAAGAGGAAATGGAAAATAACAATGAAAACCAACAATGGGAGGTAGGACAGTAAAGGGGGGGGGAAAAAATCAAAGAGGAAAACAAACCATGTTTAGTAACAGAAATAAACAAATATGGCTGGAAGAACAACCCATATCTCAATAATAACCCTAAATGTTAATGGCTTAAACTCACCAATTAAGAGACACAGGCTAGTAGAATGGATCACAAAACAAGACCCAACAATATGCTGCCTACAGGAGACGCATTTGATAGGAAAAGACATACATAGGCTGAAGGTGAAAGGTTGGGAAAAATCATATCACTCATATGGACTTCGGAAACAAGCAGGAGTGTCCATACTCATATCAAATAAAATAGATTTCAAGCCAAAGTTAATCAAAAGGGATAAAGAGGGACACTACATACTGCTTAAGGGAACCATACACCAACAAGACATAACAATCATAAATATTTATGCCCCAAACAATGGTGCAGCTATGTTCGTCAAACAAACTCTTCTCAAGTTCAAGAGTCTAATAGACCACCATACCATAATCATGGGAGACTTCAACACACCTCTCTCGCCACTGGACAGATCTTCCAAACAAAAGTTGAATAAGGAAACTATAGAACTCAATAACACTATTAATAACCTAGACCTAATTGACATATATAGAGTATACCACCCAACATCAAGCAGTTACACTTTTTTCTCAGCAGCACATGGATCCTTCTCAAAAATAGATCATATATTATGTCACAGGGCAACTCTTAGACAATATAAAGGAGTAGAGATAATACCATGCATCTTATCTGATCATAATGGAATGAAACTGAAAATCAACGATAAAAGAAGGAAGGAAAAAGCATACATCACTTGGAGAATGAACAATAGGTTACTGAATGATCAATGGGTTATAGAAGACATCAAGGAGGAAATTAAAAAATTCTTAGAGATAAATGAAAACACAGACACAACATATCGGAATCTATGGGACACATTGAAAGCAGTTCTAAGAGGAAAATTCATTGCTTGGAGTTCATTCCTTAAAAAAAGAAAAAACCAACAAATAAATGATCTCATACTTCATCTCAAAATCCTTGAAAAAGAAGAGCAAAACAACAGCAAAAGAAGTAGAAGGCAAGAAATAATTAAAATCAGAGCTGAAATTAATGAAATCGAAACAAAAGAAACAATTGAAAAAATTGACAAAACTAAAAGTTGGTTCTTTGAAAAAATAAACAAAATCGACAGACCCTTAGCGATGCTAGCGAAGAGAAGAAGAGAGAGAACTCAAATTACTAGCATACGGGATGAAAAAGGCAATATCACAACAGACACTTCAGAAATACAGAAGATAATCAAAAACTATTTTGAATCCTTATACTCCAATAAATTAGAAGATAGTGAAGGCATAGATAAATTTCTTAAGTCATATGATCTGCCCAGATTGAGTCAGGAGGATATAGACAACCTAAACAGACCAATATCAATTGAGGAAATAGAAGAAACCATCAAAAGACTACCAACTAAGAAAAGCCCAGGACCGGATGGGTATACAGCAGAGTTTTACAAAACCTTTAAAGAGGAACTAATACCAATACTTTTCAAGCTACTTCAGGAAATAGAAAAAGAGGGAGAACTTCCAAATTCATTCTACGAGGCCAACATCACCCTGATACCTAAACCAGACAAAGACACTTCAAAGAAAGAAAACTACAGACCAATATCTCTAATGAACCTAGATGCAAAAATCCTCAATAAAATTCTGGCGAATCGGATACAAAAACATATCAAAAAAATTGTACACCATGATCAAGTAGGATTCATCCCTGGGATGCAAGGCTGGTTCAATATACGGAAATCAATAAATGTTATTCACCACATCAATAGACTTAAAAATAAGAACCATATGATCATCTCGATAGATGCGGAAAAAGCATTCGACAAAGTACAGCATCCCTTTATGTTCAAAACTCTAGAAAAACTAGGGATAACAGGAACATACCTCAATATTGTAAAAGCAATCTATGCTAAGCCTCAGGCTAGCATCATTCTGAATGGAGAAAAACTGAAGGCATTCCCTCTAAAATCTGGAACAAGACAGGGATGCCCTCTCTCTCCACTTCTGTTCAACATAGTTCTCGAAACACTGGCCAGAGCAATTAGACAGACGAAAGAAATTAAAGGCATCAAAATAGGAAAAGAAGAACTTAAATTATCACTATTTGCAGATGATATGATTCTATACCTAGCAGACCCAAAAGGCTCTACAAAGAAACTATTAGACTAATAAATGAATTCAGCAAAGTGGCAGGATATAAAATCAACACGCATAAATCAAAGGCATTCCTGATATATCAGCGACAAATCCTCTGAAATGGAAATGAGGACAACCACTCCATTCACAATATCTTCGAAAAAAAAAAATAAAATACATTGGGGAATCGAACCTAACAAAAGAGGTGAAAGACTTATACAATGAAAACTACAGAACCCTAAAGAGAGAAATAGAAGAAGATCTTAGAAGATGGAAAATATACCCTGTTCATGATAGGCAGAACCAACATCATCAAAATGACGATATTACCAAAAGTTCTCTATAGGTTTAATGCAATGCCAATCAAAATCCCAACGGCATTTCTTGTAGAAATAGAGAAAGCGATCATGAAATTCATATGGAAAAATAAAAGACCCAGAATAGCAAAAATAACTCTAAGCAGGAAGTGTGAATCAGGCGGTATAGCGATACCAGACTTCAAACTATACTACAGAGCAATAGTAACAGAAACAGCATGGTACTTGTACCAAAACAGGCGGGTGGACCAATGGTACAGAATAGAGGACACAGAAACCAATCCACAAAACTACAACTATCTTATATTTGATAAAGGGGCTAAAAGCATGCAATGGAGGAAGGATAGCATCTTCAACAAATGGTGCTGGGAAAACTGGAAATCCATATGCAACAAAATTAAACTGAATCCCTTTCTCTCGCCATGCACAAAAGTTAATTCAAAATGGATCAAGGAGCTTGATATCAAATCAGAGACACGCCGTCTGATAGAAGAAAAAGTTGGTTACGATCTACATTCGGTGGGGTCGGGCTCCAAATTCCTCAATAGGACACCCATAGCACAAAAGTTAATAACTAGAATCAACAAATGGGACTTACTCAAACTAAAAAGTTTTTTCTCAGCAAAAGAAACAATAAGAGAGGTAAATAGAGAGCCTACATCCTGGGAACAAATCTTTACTCCTCACACTTCAGATAGAGCCCTAATATCCAGAGTATACAAAGAACTCAAAAAATTAGACAATAAAAAAAAAACATAGCTTTAGAGAAATCCTTTGAGATTTATGATAAATATCATCTTTACATTTATATGCTGGTTATTTCTCAATATATTATTTTTTCGCTTGGAGATTGTGTCAGCTTTCTATACCGGAATACCGTAATGAAGATAAACAATATCAAGAGGAAAAGTTTATTTTGACTCCAAATTTTGAAGGTTGAAGTCCATGATCTATTGTCCCTGTGACTCTGGGCCTGGGGCAAGGCAGTACATTGTGCTGGGAGTGTGTAGAAGAAAAGTCTTAACACAACATATTTGCCGGGAAGCAAATGTGTGGTTTCTCACTTTTCTGTTTGAGTACACATCCCCAATGTTCAAGACCTCTAATTTGGTCCCAGTTTTAAGGGTTCTACCACAATTTTTTTAACATATGAGGCCTAGCAGGATACTTGCCCAGATTATAACATTCTGCTCCTGATACCAAAGTCCCATCTCATATTACAAAATGAAATTTAAGAGTCCCCAAAATATTACTTCTTCCACCATTGTTCAAAAATCCAAACCTAAAGCTTCCTCTGAGTTTAAAATTGTACTACATTGTAGGTTCCTGAATTAATGGAAACAAAAGTTATGTACTTCCAAGACACAATGCCATAAGATAAAAAAAAAAACATTCAAAAGTAAGAAAGAGTAAAATAGAATGGAGCGATAAGACCAAAGTAGGGCCAACATTAATTCTTAGAGTTCCATGTTCAGCAACTGGAGCACACTGTGGCAGAAGGTGAGATTTCAAGTACTTGGGAAGTCCTACCATTACATCATTGTTGGCCATTCTCTTAGGTTGAATCTGTTGCTCCCTGCAACTATGCTGGGCAAGTGTTCAATGCTTCTGGCATCTCTAAATTCCTAGTGTCTCCATTGTAATCTAAGCTTCAGTCTCACAACTTCTTCGACTGTCCTTTAAGAGACTGCTTGTAGAAAAATTATGTCCAATTCATTCCACTGTCTTTCCTATCCTGCACCCTCCTTCCCTTTATTCCCCTTTGTGTAATCCACTGAATTTATATTCTCCATCCACTCTTGTTGTGTGTTAGCATCCACATATCAACATTTTGATTTTGGGGGCATTGGCTTATTTCATGTGGCACGATAGCCTCCAAATCCAACCATTCACAGGCAAAAGTCATGAAGTCATTCTACTATATGGCGGAGTAATATTCCTTTGTGCATATAGGCACCCATTTTCTTCAAAGTACCATATAATGTTGACAACACTTTTTTTGCAAAAAAAAATTGGCATAATTTGTTACAATTATGTAGTCAATATGGTATGAAAAATTATTTTTATTCTGAAATCATTTTAGAAAAGCTTACATCATATTGACAACAGAAAAAGAAAATGGTTATTACAACACTATGGAGTTGTTATCAAGTTTATCCTAATTTATATCAGCTTTTCCTCTTTTATTCATACATATTAGTTATACAGAATAGCAGGTTTCATTGTGTATATTGATACATGAATATAACATAATTTGATCAACTTTACCCCCTGATAACTCCCCTTATCCTTCCCTCCTCTATTCACCTCATTTCCTTCTTTTCATCTAAAGGTCTCCCTTCTACTTTCATTACTTTATTTTTAAAAATGTTTGCCTAATACCTTGCACATATGAGAGATAATATATACTATCTGTATTTTATACTCTGGCTTATTTTGCTTAATATGATACTTTCTTTTTTTATTGTAATAATTTGTCTTTTATATATTTTTTTTAATTTTTTATTGTTGGTTGTTCAAAACAATACAAATTTCTTGATATATCATATTTCACACTTTGATTCAAGTGGGTTATGAACTCCCATTTTTACCCCATATACAGATTGCAGAATTACATCAGTTACACATCCATTGATTTACATATTGCCATACTAGTGTCTGTTGTGTTCTGCTGCCTTTCCTATCCTCTACTATCCCCCCTCCCCTCCCCTCCCCTCCCCTCTTCTCTCTCTGCCCCCTCTACTGACATTCATTTGTCCCCCTTGTATTATTTTTCCCTTTCCCCTCACTTCCTCTTGTATGTACTTTTGTATAACTCTGAGGGTCTCCTTCCATTTCCATGCAATTTCCCTTCTCTCTCCCTTTCCCTCCCACCTCTCATCCCTGTTTAATGTTAATCTTCTTCTCATGCTCTTCGACCCTACTCTGTTCTTAGTTACTCTCCTTATATCAAAGAAGACATTTGGCATTTGTTTTTTAGGGATTGGCTAGCTTCACTTAGCATAATCTGCTCTAATGCCATCCATTTCCCTGTAAATTCTATGATTTTGTCATTTTTTAATGCAGAGTAATACTCCATTGTGTATAAATGCCACATTTTTTTTATCCATTCGTCTATTGAAGGGCATCTAGGTTGGTTCCACAGTCTTGCTATTGTGAATTGTGCTGCTATGAACATCGATGTAGCAGTGTCCCTGTAGCATGCTCTTTTTAGGTCTTTAGGGAATAGACCGAGAAGGGGAATAGCTGGGTCAAATGGTGGCTCCATTCCCAGCTTTCCAAGAAATCTCCATACTGCTTTCCAAATTGGCTGCACCAATTTGCAGTCCCACCAGCAATGTACAAGTGTACCCTTTTCCCCACATCCTCGCCAGCACTTGTTGTTGTTTGACTTCATAATGGCTGCCAATCTTACTGGAGTGAGATGGTATCTTAGGGTGGTTTTGATTTGCATTTCTCTGACTGCTAGAGATGGTGAGCATTTTTTCATGTACTTGTTGATTGATTGTATGTCCTCCTCTGAGAAGTGTCTGTTCAGGTCCTTGGCCCATTTGTTGATTGGGTTGTTTGTTCTCTTATTGTCTAATTTTTTGAGTTCTTTGTATACTCTGGATATTAGGGCTCTATCTGAAGTGTGAGGAGTAAAGATTTGTTCCCAGGGTGTAGGCTCCCTATTTACCTCTCTTATTGTTTCTTTTGCTGAGAAAAAACTTTTTAGTTTGAGTAAGTCCCATTTGTTGATTCTAGTTATTAACTTTTGTGCTATGGGTGTCCTATTGAGGAATTTGGAGCCCGACCCCACAGTATGTAGATCGTAGCCAACTTTTTCTTCTATCAGACGGCGTGTCTCTGATTTGATATCAAGCTCCTTGATCCATTTTGAATTAACTTTTGTGCATGGCGAGAGAAAGGGATTCAGTTTCATTTTGTTGCATATGGATTTCCAGTTTTCCCAGCACCATTTGTTGAAGATGCTATCCTTCCTCCATTGCATGCTTTTAGCCCCTTTATCAAATATAAGATAGTTGTAGTTTTGTGGATTGGTTTCTGTGTCCTCTATTCTGTACCATTGGTCCACCCGCCTGTTTTGGTACCAGTACCATGCTGTTTTTGTTACTATTGCTCTGTAGTATAGTTTGAAGTCTGGTATCGCTATACCGCCTGATTCACACTTCCTGCTTAGCATTGTTTTTGCTATTCTGGGTCTTTTATTTTTCCATATGAATTTCATGATTGCTTTCTCTATTTCTACAAGAAATGCCGTTGGGATTTTGATTGGCATTGCATTAAACCTATAGAGAACTTTTGGTAATATCGCCATTTTGATGATGTTAGTTCTGCCTATCCATGAACAGGGTATATTTTTCCATCTTCTAAGATCTTCTTCTATTTCTCTCTTTAGGGTTCTGTAGTTTTCATTGTATAAGTCTTTCACCTCTTTTGTTAGGTTGATTCCCAAGTATTTTATTTTTTTTGAAGATATTGTGAATGGAGTGGTTGTCCTCATTTCCATTTCAGAGGATTTGTCGCTGATATACAGGAATGCCTTTGATTTATGCGTGTTGATTTTATATCCTGCCACTTTGCTGAATTCATTTATTAGCTCTAATAGTTTCTTTGTAGAGCCTTTTGGGTCTGCTAGGTATAGAATCATATCATCTGCAAATAGTGATAATTTAAGTTCTTCTTTTCCTATTTTGATGCCTTTAATTTCTTTCGTCTGTCTAATTGCTCTGGCCAGTGTTTCGAGAACTATGTTGAACAGAAGTGGAGAGAGAGGGCATCCCTGTCTTGTTCCAGATTTTAGAGGGAATGCCTTCAGTTTTTCTCCATTCAGAATGATGCTAGCCTGAGGCTTAGCATAGATTGCTTTTACAATATTGAGGTATGTTCCTGTTATCCCTAGTTTTTCTAGAGTTTTGAACATAAAGGGATGCTGTACTTTGTCGAATGCTTTTTCCGCATCTATCGAGATGATCATATGGTTCTTATTTTTAAGTCTATTGATGTGGTGAATAACATTTATTGATTTCCGTATATTGAACCAGCCTTGCATCCCAGGGATGAATCCTACTTGATCATGGTGCACAATTTTTTTGATATGTTTTTGTATCCGATTCGCCAGAATTTTATTGAGGATTTTTGCATCTAGGTTCATTAGAGATATTGGTCTGTAGTTTTCTTTCTTTGAAGTGTCTTTGTCTGGTTTAGGTATCAGGGTGATGTTGGCCTCATAGAATGAATTTGGAAGTTCTCCCTCCTTTTCTATTTCCTGAAGTAGCTTGAAAAGTATTGGTATTAGTTCTTCTTTAAAGGTTTTGTAAAATTCTGCTGTATACCCATCCGGTCCTGGGCTTTTCTTAGTTGGTAGTCTTTTGATGGTTTCTTCTATTTCCTCAATTGATATTGGTCTGTTTAGGTTGTCTATATCCTCCTGACTCAATCTGGGCAGATCATATGACTTAAGAAATTTATCTATGCCTTCACTATCTTCTAATTTATTGGAGTATAAGGATTCAAAATAGTTTTTGATTATCTTCTGTATTTCTGAAGTGTCTGTTGTGATATTGCCTTTTTCATCCCGTATGCTAGTAATTTGAGTTCTCTCTCTTCTTCTCTTCGCTAGCATGGCTAAGGGTCTGTCGATTTTGTTTATTTTTTCAAAGAACCAACTTTTAGTTTTGTCAATTTTTTCAATTGTTTCTTTTGTTTCGATTTCATTAATTTCAGCTCTGATTTTAATTATTTCTTGCCTTCTACTTCTTTTGCTGTTGTTTTGCTCTTCTTTTTCTAGGATTTTGAGATGAAGTATGAGATCATTTATTTGTTGGTTTTTTCTTTTTTTAAGGAATGAACTCCAAGCAATGAATTTTCCTCTTAGAACTGCTTTCAATGTGTCCCATAGATTCCGATATGTTGTGTCTGTGTTTTCATTTATCTCTAAGAATTTTTTAATTTCCTCCTTGATGTCTTCTATAACCCATTGATCATTCAGTAACCTATTGTTCATTCTCCAAGTGATGTATGCTTTTTCCTTCCTTCTTTTATCGTTGATTTTCAGTTTCATTCCATTATGATCAGATAAGATGCATGGTATTATCTCTACTCCTTTATATTGTCTAAGAGTTGCCCTGTGACATAATATATGATCTATTTTTGAGAAGGATCCATGTGCTGCTGAGAAAAAAGTGTAACTGCTTGATGTTGGGTGGTATACTCTATATATGTCAATTAGGTCTAGGTTATTAATAGTGTTATTGAGTTCTATAGTTTCCTTATTCAACTTTTGTTTGGAAGATCTGTCCAGTGGCGAGAGAGGTGTGTTGAAGTCTCCCATGATTATGGTATGGTGGTCTATTAGACTCTTGAACTTGAGAAGAGTTTGTTTGACGAACATAGCTGCACCATTGTTTGGGGCATAAATATTTATGATTGTTATGTCTTGTTGGTGTATGGTTCCCTTAAGCAGTATGTAGTGTCCCTCTTTATCCCTTTTGATTAACTTTGGCTTGAAATCTATTTTATTTGATATGAGTATGGACACTCCTGCTTGTTTCCGAAGTCCATATGAGTGATATGATTTTTCCCAACCTTTCACCTTCAGCCTATGTATGTCTTTTCCTATCAAATGCGTCTCCTGTAGGCAGCATATTGTTGGGTCTTGTTTTGTGATCCATTCTACTAGCCTGTGTCTCTTAATTGGTGAGTTTAAGCCATTAACATTTAGGGTTATTATTGAGATATGGGTTGTTCTTCCAGCCATATTTGTTTATTTCTGTTACTAAACATGGTTTGTTTTCCTCTTTGATTATTTCCCCCCCCTTTACTGTCCTACCTCCCACTGTTGGTTTTCATTGTTATTTTCCATTTCCTCTTCCTGTAATGTTTTGCCGAGGATGTTTTGAAGAGATGGTTTTCTAGCTGCAAATTCTTTTAACTTTTGTTTATCGTGGAAGGTTTTAATTTCATCTTCCATCCTGAAGCTTAATTTCGCTGGATACACAATTCTTGGTTGGAACCCATTTTCTTTCAGTGTTTGAAATATGTTATTCCAGGATCTTCTAGCTTTCAGAGTCTGTGTTGAAAGATCAGCTGTTATCCTGATTGGCTTACCCCTAAATGTAATCTGCTTCCTTTCTCTTGTAGCTTTTAAAATTCTCTCCTTATTCTGTATGTTGGGCATCTTCATTATAATGTGTCTAGGTGTGGATCTCTTATGATTTTGCACATTCGGCGTCCTGTAGGCTTCTAGGATTTGGGATTCTGTCTCATTCTTCAAGTCTGGGAAGTTTTCTCGTATTATTTCATTGAATAGATTGCTCATTCCTTTGGTTTGGAGCTCTGTACCTTCCTGTATCCCAATGACTCTTAAGTTTGGTCTCTTAATGTTATCCCATATTTCTTGGATGTTCTGCTCATGGTTTCTTAACAGTCTTGCTGAGCTGTCTATGTTCTTTTCCAGTTGAAATACTTTGTCTTCATTGTCTGATGTTCTATCTTCTAAGTGTTCTACTCTGCTGGTAGTATTCTCCATTGAGTTTTTAAGTTGGTTTATTGCTTCCTGCATTTCTAGGATTTCTGTTTGTTTGTTTTTTATAACCTCTATCTCCCTGTATAGTTGATCCTTTGCTTCCTGGATTTGTTTGCGTAATTCATTGTCGAAGTGATCTTTCATTGTCTGATTTTGCTGTTTAATGTCTTCCTTGATACTCCAGATCATCTGAAGCATGTATATCCTGAATTCTTTATCTGACATTCCATCTGCTGCAGCTGTTACCTCTTCTAAAGTTGCGTTGACCTGCATTGCTTGTGGTCCTTTCTTTCCTTGTCTTTTCATACTGCTTGCGTATCTTTCCTGCAGGTGCGGGCGGCGGCTCTGCTCTCTCCTTATTCCAATTGGGGTGTCGTGGCTACCACGCCGGCAGGTCACTGGGCCTGTTCTGGGAGCTGGCGGCGGCTCTGTTCTGCCCCTACTCCAATTGGGGTGACGAGTGTACCACGCCGGCAGGCCACCGGGCCTGATCCGCCAGTCGGTTGCAGGTTTGCCTACCCTGCAGACGCGGGCGGCGGTTCTACTCTGCCCCTACTCCAAATGGGGTGTCGTGACTACCCCGCCTGCAGGACGCTGGGCCTGTTCCTGGCACGGGCGGCGACTCTGCTCTGCCACTACTCCAATTAGGGTGGTGTTTGTACCACGCCGGCAGGCTCCTGGGCCTGATCCGCCGGTCTGTTGTAGGTCTGCCTACCTTGGAGGCGCGGGCGGCGGATCTGCCCTGCCCCTCCTACCACGCCTGCGGACCCCTGGGTCTGATCTGCAGTTTGATCACTGGTCTGCTCACCCTGCGGGCACGGGTGGCGGTTCCGCTCCGCCCCCACTCCAATTGGGGTCACGTGACCACCACACCGGCAGGGCCTGATCCGGGCGTGGGAGAAGGATCTGCTCTGCCCCTACTCCAGTTGGGGTGACATGTGTACCACACTGGCAGGCCACTGGGCCTGACCCGCCCGGCTGTCACAGGTCTGTTTACCTTGCAAGCGCGAACGGCGGCTCTGCCCTGCCCCTCCTACCACGCCCATGTACCACTGGGTCGCGGGTCTGCCCACCTTGCGGGTGCGAGTGGCGGCTCCGCTCCGCCCCCTCTCCAATTGGGGTCACGCGGTCACCACGCTGGCGAGCCGCTGGGCCTGCTCCGGGCGCTGGCGGCGGCCCGGCTTCTCCCCTCTGGCTCAACGACAAATTGAGGAGACTCGGGTGACTGTGCCTCACCCCCCCTACCAGGAGACCAACTGCTTATGTCACCGCTGGAATTGATGAAGTTCTCTCCTCCGCCGCTTTCTGATGACATCAGATCTCTGCCATGTTGGTATCCTATGCGGATGGCAGCATTTTGTTCCCTTTGCTGGGTAACCAAAGCAACGGGTGAGTCCTGACCGGCCCTCAGCAGGACCCGGACCGAGAAGCAGTTTCCGCGGGCTCCTTAGCCCTGGGCCAGGGCAGTTCCGGGAGCCGGAACTCGGCCGCTCCATGCTCGGTGTATGCTCTGATAAGAGCAGGCTCCAAGAAGCACTCAGGCACTGAGCCTGAGTAATCTGTCTGCAAGCCGCAGGCGAATGGCAGCCTGAAATTACCTGTTCTATGGCTGAATGAGCTGCGTTCAGTCGAAAACAGGGATGGTGACGTCAGCTCTCCAAGATGGTGCTGCTGGCCTCCTCTGTGGTCTGACCGGTGCGGAGAACCGAAATGGACCGCTTCCTTCCCCTGTCTCGAACCCAGAATTCAGCACTGAGTACGGTGCTTGCACGGCTGGCAGAAACTGCAGCGCTGTTAATATTTTCCTTTTGAAGCTGCCTATATAAACTCCTGTTGGCCAGTCCTACTCTAACAACTTTCTATTTTCAAAGATTAAATTAAAGGAACTGAAAACTTGTTCAGTGTGTGGCAATCATAAAAACTTAAATTTCTTGTAAAGATAGTAAAAGAGTTATCACTATATTGAAATAGAAATCATGTGCTCATCAGCATGTTTTCTGATATAAAGAATGTTATAGGTTTATACTAAGAAATCTCGATTATGTTTTTTTGAAATATTGTTTTTTACTTTTTATTTATTTGTTTCTTGGTACTAGGGATTGACCAAGGGCACATAATCACTGAGCCACATCCCTATTCCTTTTTCATATTTTATTTAAAGAAAGGTCTCACTAAGTTGCTTTAGGGCTTCATTAAGTTTCTGAGGCTGGCTTTGAACTCATGATCTGCTTGCCACAGCCACCCAAGCCACTACTGGGATTACAGGAGTGGACCACTGCATCTGGCTCTGAAATATTTTAAAAATTTAAATATGATATCATCTTGGGTGGCAAGACTGAGGAGTTTAAGAATTTACATACAATATTATAAAAGTTACTATAAGATATATTTTTTAAATTTTTAAAAATAAAAATATACATAATTATATAAACACAGCATGATATTTTTAGATACAAACATAGTCAAATGATTACTATAGATAATCAATTTGACATATTTATCCTCTCAGAAAATTACCCTTTTTATAGTAAGGGCACTTAAAATTTGTACTATAAGACAGTTTCTAATATGTAATATAATATTAATTATTGTCTCCATACTGTATTTACCTTTCAATCTACATCTTTCCCCTTTATTACACTCCATTTTCTATTGTTCTAGTGTCAAATTTCCATGCATTTGACTTTTTAAAAGAATTCTTCATTTTACAGACCACACCATATTATTCTTTCTCTATGTGCCTTATTTCACTTAGCATAATATTTTCCTATTTCTTTCATGTTGTCTCAAATGGTAAGATCTTCTTTTGAAAAGCTGGGGAATATATCATATCACACATACCACAATTAATTTACCTAGTCATCTGTCAATGCATATTTAAAACGTCTCCATATCTTAGTTAATATGAGAAATATTACAACAAATATGGGAGGGTGGATGCATTTGTGAGTTGTTGATTCCATTTCTTTTGTGTATATACCTAAAACAGAAGTGTTCTGTCATGTGGTAGTGACATGGCTCCCTGGATTCCAAGTCATGCAGCTGGCCTACTGATCCCTAAAAAGAAGTGGCAACAGAGCCGGGAACAGCAGAGTGACAGTCCAGATAGGTTGGAGCTTGGAGGACAAGCATGGCCTGCTGCCGCAGGGAACCCACAAAGCAGGTCTCTTAGTCCTGAAGCACTGTGAGCCAACATGCTGCGACTTGTCATTCTTCATCGGCCCCAAGGCATGGGAATGATAGTCATGCCTACTGCTGAAGTCCAGCTACAGTAGTGCTACAGTGTGGGAGGCCATCCTCGCACGTGATTTGAGTTACCTCCCTGGCTGGGTGACAGGCCTTAGACACAGCTGTGTCAGAGCTTTCCCCACCCTTCTCCAGGTCCGAGGGCTTTTCTGTGCAGAGGCGTGTCTGGCCACTGCCCTGAAGACCCAATCGTTGCCCCTGACCTTGGGATGCTGACCCCCTTAACCTTCATTGTATGGAATTTTCCGTGGAATTTTTGTTCCCCAATAAAGTCCATTCCCAGGCGTGTTTTCTCTCTCTCTCTCTCTCTCTCCTCTTCAGTAAACCTCGCTACTGCATTAGGTAGCTGGAGGTGGGAGCTAGGAGAAGCCATCCTGGAGTTGGTTTTAAAGGTAATAAGAGTCTTGTCTCTTTAATTTAGAACTCCCTAGCATTTTGCTCATGGTTGAACCTTCTTTAATGAAGCCAGCGCTGGTCGCTGGACAGACTACAGCCTAGAGTGTGGAAGCATATAGAATCCTATAACCTCAACCTGCCACTTCCTGACCTGCAACGAGAAGATGGAAGTGGGGCAGGCCTGAATGAAAGTTGGAACTCAAGAGTTTACCAATATCGTTAGTATTTGCACACTCTGATAGAGAATACCAGCTATCGGGTTCTCTCTTGTATTACAAGAGTTCTGTTCCTCTTTCTATTCTTCAATAAATTTATCCTATGCTTACAGTCACTCATCTTGGGTTCTGGATTTTATTCTTCAAATTGATTTCATGAGACAAGAATCCAGAAAAAAAGAGGAAATTGATTGTGAGCTGCTGGAATCCGCTACAACCCTGGAGGGCATCAGCTAACCATTAAGAGTGACAATACTTCTTAGGTTGTGAGGTCTGCAGCCTTGCACAGATCCCACCTACAAGCAGAAGCACTGAAACTCAACTCTCACCTGTCAGTAGTTGGAAATCAAGTTTCATCTCAAAACTAGGTTTTAATAGTTTTATTTTTTTTTATAGACTCACCATACTGTTTGGGTTTACTAAGTTACATTCCCATATATACAGGAATTCCTATTTCTGCCATCCTCCTCAAAACTAGCAATCGCTTATCTTTTTTATAATAACCATCCAACATTTATGAGGTGATTTATCTCATTATAATATTGGTTTGCTTTTTTCTGCTATTAACTATGTTACAGACATTTTAACATGTCTAATGGCCTTTGTATGTCTTTTTGAGCAATATCTCTTACATTTTTAAAATCCAAGATCTATTGTTTCATACTTTCAACTTTTTTTAGCCTCTTAGTTTTGTTTAATGATCACAATTTTCTCTATTACCAATCTAAAAATTTTAAAAATTACTTCACATGTGTAAGTATTTTTCCTCCTCTTCATATTCTCTGTTCCCTAACAAGCTATTTATTATTATTTTGTTTGTTTGGGTCATAAATGTTCACGTTAAAAACTATTTGTATATGTCTAGATAGACTTGTTTACTTTCATGTATAAGATCAAGAGACTAAAATTTGACTGGAATCTCTGAGAACATAAACAGTTTCTTTTTTAAACTTTTAAATTTATGTTTAATTAACAAATAAAATTTGTAAATATTAATCACTTATAAACAGTTACTTTGAAATATGTATACATGTGGAAAATCTAAATAGAGCTAATTAGAATATGCATTACTTCACATACTTACCATTCTTTTATGTTGTGAGAAAAGATAAAATCTTTATTGTGACTTTAACTCTGGAATATTCTTGCTGGAATGCTTTGTTGTTAATTGATCTCAGTATCTGTGGCCTTTCTCATTGGAGTGATAAGAAGACTCCTCTAATCTCCTGCCTGGAGAGGAAAGTAGAGTGTGGTGTTGGAAGGAAAAAAAAATGGGACTATTAGCGTTTAGAAGGAACACAATATTTTTTTATAGGAGAGTACATTCCACAGAACCAATGTCAGGTTTTCTGTCAAGAAGAAAGACAGTCTAATAACTGTTTGGAATGGGGAAGCAAATGCTAATACATATTTCTTGTCTCTTAGTGTCATTTTATTCACATATTTTATAATTTTGTCTTTAAAATACTCAAAAGCATAAAAGTTATACACACAAATGAGATAAAATATAAGGTTCAATACATGTTTACATTGCATAATATTTAAATTAGGTTAAACATATATATCTCCTCAAATATTTTCATTTATTTGCAGTGAAAACCTTGAAAATCTTTTTTTCTAGTGTTTTCAATGTATAGTGCATAATTAGATATAGAAAACATAATGTGCTATAGTACCACAGAAATTCTGGCTCCTATCTAACTGTAATTAAGTATACATTGATAAAAACTTCTCTGTCCCTTTTAGTCCCTTACCATACCCATCCACTAGTAACCATCATACTACTCTCAATTTCTATGAGATCAATTTCTTAGATTTCACATATAAGTGAGATTATTCAGTATTTTTATCTCTGCCTGACTTATTTCATTTAGCATAATGATCTCCAGTTCCATTTGTTTTGTCACAAATTATAACATTTATTCTTTTTATGGCTGAATAATATTCTACTGTGCATATGTACACCATTTCCTTATACATTTATCAGTTGGTGAACATTTTAGGTTGTTTTCATTTCTTAGCTATTGTGAATCATCCTGCAATCAACATGAAAGTAGCAATGTCTCTTCAATAGACTGATTTAATTTCCTTTAATATATATTCTTTTAATATAATTTCCTTTAGATATATACCTAGTAGTAGGATTGCTGGATCATGCAGTAGTTCTACTTTTACTTTTTTAGGAATCTCTGTAATGTTTCCAATATGGCTGTACTAATTTACATTTCCACAACAGTATGTGATGATTTTCTTCTTCACATCCTCACCACCACTTGTTATCTTAAGTCTTCTTGATATTAGTAATTCTTACACTAAGGGAAAAAAAGAATGTTTTGTTGGTAATTGATCTCAGTACCTGTGGCCTTTCTTATTGGAGTGATAAGAAGACTCCTCTAATCTCCTCTAATCTATGGTGAGATGATATTGTGGTTTTTCACTTGCATTTCCCTGATGATTTGTGATAATAAGCACCTTCACATGTACATTTTAACTATTTTTATCTTCATTTGAGAAGTTTCTATTTAGAAATATTTCCTATTTTTGTTTATTAGTTATTGAGATGGTGAATTTTGTTATACATTTTGGATATCAATCCCTTGTCACATATATACATTGTAAAAACTTTTTGCAATTGTGTAGTTTTTCTCTGAATTTCATTGAGTATTTAATTTATTGTGCAGAAGCCCATTAGTTTAGTTTGCTGTAATCTTTGTCAAAGTTTTCTTTCATGTACTGTGCTTTTGGGTTACTGTCAAAAAAAACCCTTACACATTCCAACATCCTGAAGAATTCTTCTATTTTGTTCAGGAAATTTCATAGTTCCAGGCCTTGATTTCTTCCCTTTAAACATCTATGTTAGAATATTGAAACATTTCTCTGCATTTTCTTCAAGATCATTGAGTTTCTTTCCAACATCTGTTCTAAATTCTCCATCTGAGAGTTCTCTTGTACTGATTCCTGCCTGCTCAATATCTGGTACTTTATTTTGACTACTATGTGAGGTCATGGTTCCCTGAAAGCTTTTAATGTTTGTTGACATGTGACATTGTCTGAAAATTTAAGAATCAGGTATTTATTCTAGTCTTCAAAATCTGGCTTTGTTTATGCTGGTCTTCCCCCAAATCCTAAGCAAACTGCTTCTTTTTTTTAACCTGGAGTAGCTTTCCCCTTTCATTTAACAGAAAGTTGTGTACATATATAAAGTGTACAATGTGATGTTTGAAATATTTAAATATTGTGAAATGGATAAATAAAGCTATTTTATGTATCCATTATTTCAAATGCTTCTATATTTTTGGTAAGCACACTTAAATTCTACTCTCAATAATTTTCAAGTGTATAATACATGATTATTGACTACAGTCAACATGTTACATAATATAGCTACTGAACTTGTTACTTTAAGCTGGATAAAGTTTCATATTTTCTAGTGCAACAATTAATTCAGAGATAACCAAACCAGTTGATGAGGAGATGAAGAAAAGACAGCAAAGACACAGAATAAAAGCTGTGACCATGTGAGGAATCAAGCCCTGGTAAGTCTTGACTAACCTAGAGCTAGCCCAGCAAGTTTATTACATGGGTTTTTGTCATCAGAAAGTTATTTGTGAGAAGGTTTTAGCAAAGCAGGCAGTTTGAAGGACACAATGAAATTTGTAAGACATGAGTCCATCTTGTTATGCTCAGAATTTTCTACCCCCCCCCCCCGGGAA
>NW_026000305.1:757312-797363 GCF_001458135.2 Marmota marmota marmota | reverse complement strand
CCCCCCCCCCCGGGAACTGAGGTCTGAATCCAAGGTTGTGACTGTTAGAGCTGCACACCTTCGCATGTAGCCACCCATGGCTGGTGTTAACATAGCAACTGGGGCATCATGACCTGCACCTTGCACAAGCAGCTCCCAGCACAAACACAATCATAAGGGAATCAGAGACCAGGTTTAAGTCACCACTCTCCACAGTTTCATATTCTTTTACAAATTTCTACCTAATCCCTTTCTCATCTATTGCCCTTGGCAACCACCATTTACCCTCTAGTGAAATTAAATCAACTGTTTTAGATTTCAAATATGGTGATATCATGTGGCATTTTTCTGTCTGTACCTAAATTATTTTATTTCACATAATTTCCTCCAGTTGTATCCATGTTGTCACAACTGACATGTTTCCTTCGTTTTTAATGTCAGAATAGTATATGCATATATATATATATGTTTATATTTATTATATATTTATCTGTTTATATTTTTATTATATTTATATTGTATTATTATATTTATCCATTTATTATTATATTTATCTGTTTATTAATGGGAAAATTAGTTTGAATCGACATCTTAGCTATTATAAATAATTCTACAGTGATCATGGGAGTGCAGATGTTTCTTTGACATACTGATTTCAATTTCTTTGGATATTTACCTGGAAGTGAGATTACTGGATTTTATGGTAGTTTTGTTTTTAATTTTTGGCAAACACTCCATAACATTTTCCATAATGGCTATGCTAATTTACATCCTCTCCAATACCTCTGTCCATTTGTTATTAATCCATTATCTAAACTATGGTTTGCAAAGGTTCTCTCCCATTTCTTTGGTTCTCTTTTCACTTTGTTGATTGTCCATTTTTCTGTGCAGAAAGTTTTAGGTACATATAGTAACATTTTTAAATTTTTTTTTCATATCCTATGCTTTAGGTATCATATGCATGAATACATTGCCAAGAGCCATGCCCATAAACATTCTCCCATTAAATTTTTATTATGGATTATAGCACTTTAGGGTTTTAGGTTTAAGTCTGTAATCAATATTCAGTTGATCTTTGTATATGTGGAAGAAAAACAAAAGTCTGATTTCATTCTTTTAGCATGTGAATATCCAGTTTTTCCAATACCATTTGTTGAAGAGACAACTCTTTCCCCCATTGTTTATTTATGGCATTCTTGTCAAAGATAAATTGACCAAATATGTATGGATTTATTTCTGGTCTCTCTGTTTTGTTTCATTTGTATCTACCCATTTTTCTTTATGCTGGTAACATTTTTTAAATACTGTAGGTACTTCAAGATTTTAGTTCTCAATTGTTTTGACTAAGAGATTTATGTGATTCCATTTGAATTTTAGCATCATTTTTTTCTATTACTATAAAACATCTTTTGAATTTTGTTAGAGATTTTAATGAACCTATAGATCACTTTAGACAGTATAAATATTTTAATATTATTGATTCTTTTTACATGGTATTCATGCAATATTATTATATACCTATAATTGTGTAATGATAGTACATTGAAGTTAACTAACATATCCATGTTAAATTTGTGTGTGGGGGGGGGGTCAAAACACTTGATTTCAACTCTCCTAGAAAATTTCATGTATATAATACATTATTATACACCATGTTGTCTATTAGTTTTCTTATACTTATTCTCCTTATAAATAAAAGTATCTCCATAACTGCATCCCTTGAAATCATCATTCTTCTATTTGTCACTATATGTTTGACTATTTAAACAAATCTTTCATATGTGAATGAGATCACATAGTATGTCTTTCTATGTCTGGCTTATTTTCACATAGCTTTTCAGGATGCTGAGGCAGGAGAATTGCAAGTTTGAGGCTAGCTTTTGCAACTTAGTGAGATCCTGCCTCAAAATTAAAAAAATAAAAAATAAAAAAAGGCTGGGATTATACATCAGTGGTACCGCATCCCTGGGTTCAATCTATGTTGCTGCAAAAAGAAAAAATAGTGATTTTATTTCCTTTTGATATATATCCTTAAGTGGAATTACTGTATCATATAGTAGTTTTAGTTTTAATTTTTTTAGGAATTACCATATTGTTTTCCGTAATGACTGTTTCCCACTCACAGAGTACAATCTCTTCTTCTCCATATTCTCACCAAATTGTTATCTTTTTCAAATTTTATACTAACCATACTAACAATTGACAGGTGATGTCTCATTGGTTTTGAACTGAATTTTTGTGATGAATTAATGGTGAGCATCTTTTCATATAACTGTTTGCTGCTTGTATGTCTTCTTTGAAGAAATATGTATTCAGGCCCTTTGCTTGTTGTTTTAGTCAGCTTTTTTTTTGCTGCTGTGAGCAAAGGACCTGATAAGAACAGTTTTAAAGAGAAAATTTTTATTTGGGACTCATGATTTCAAAGGTCTCAGTCATAGACAGTTGGCTTTATACCTCATGGCTCCAGGTAAGGCAGAACATCGTGGCTGAAAAGTGTAGTGAAGGGAAGCTGCTCACATGATGATCAGGAAGCAGAGAGAGACACCACTGGCAATATAAAAATATATATACCACAAAGGCATATCCCCCAAAGTCCACCTTACCCAACCACACCTTGTCATTGCCCAATGGGTTGAAGAACAATGTTATCATGGTGGCCAGAATGGCAATTATGCATGGGCTCAGCAACATGGACTTCCCCTCACCTAGGCTGGTCTGGCTACAGCCACTGTCAATTGCCCAATTTACCAGCAACAGAGACTGACCCTAAGCCCTCAATATGGCATCATTCCCTTGGGAGATCAGCCAGCGATCTGGTGACAGGTTAGTTATATTGGACCACTATCACCATGAAAGTGGCAGCAGTTTGTCCTTACTGGAATAGATACTTATTCTGGGTATGGATTTGCCTTATGTGCACATAATCCTTCAGCCAAAACCACCATCCACTGACTTACAGAATGTCTTATCCATCATCATGGTATTCCGCACAGCATTGCTTCTGACCAAGGAACTCACTTCACAGCAAAAGAAGTGTGGTGATGGGCTCATACTTATGAGATTCACTGATCTTACCATGTTCCCCAGCATCCTGAAGCAGCTGGTTTGATAGAACTGTGGAATGGACTTTCAAAGATAGTTTCAGCACCAGCTAGGGGGTACCTTGCAGGGCTGCTGCAAGATTCTCTAGAAAGCTGTAAATACTCTAAATAAGCACTCAATATGTGGTACTGTGTCTTCTTTTGCTAGGATCCGTGGTCCAGGATCAAGGGATGGAGAAAGCAATGGAACCAATCACCATTTCCCTAGTGACTCACTAGAAAAGTTTTTGCTTACTTTCTCCTCAAACTTATGCTCTGCTGCCTAGAAGTCTTAGTTCCAAAGGGATTGAAACAAGGATCCACTTCTTTCCAGCAACCAACATGTGATCACTATTGTTCCTCCAGCTGCCGTAGTAAACCAGGTTTCTCTAGCTACTGATATCCACAGGCATTGTGTCACTCTTGGAGGAAGAGCTGTGCCTGTCAGCCAATCAGAATCCCTTGACCTAAGTTTTAGCATGATAGATAATGAAATGATTAGATCATGACCACCATGTCAGCATGACCACCATGACCACCATGACCACCATGACACCTCACTGCAATAAAGGCAGGTGCTAGATGTTGGAATAACTTTCAGTGCAGCTAGCAGGTATCAGCAGCCCAGAAGTGCTTGAAATACCCCTGTTTGTTCAGGCCTGACAGGAGCGCCTGCAGGATGGGGTGAAACAACATCCTCAGCACTTGTGGTTAACATTGCCAAACTATCGTGCCAGAACACCTAGAGTCAGGGGCTTCAGAGCATGAAATCCCTGACTCAGTAAGCCCCCTCCCTTAGGGACAAAGACCCTTCCAGATTGCTTTCCACCATGACAGCAATATTTAGAGTTTCCTCATAGTGCAGTTACATTAGGCAGAAAATAGTTGGCTTATGGATATTATCTTGCTTATGTATGATTGACAGGCATGCCCCACTTGAACTCTGTAACAGTTGTATGCATTCCAAAAATAAACTGAGCTATTGGATGTCAACTGAGGTTTGTCACCAGCCAGTTTTCTCACCAGCTCCAGGAGTCTGTGTGTTGATTCTGCATGTCTACCCCCTGCGACTGAGGCAGCAGAATAACTAATTGACCATACCAGTGACAGGAACATATGCAGCTAGCAACCTCAGAAGACTTTATTATAAAAAATTGGTTTTGGTTTTCATGAAAAGTTTTCCTCTTTATTTCTCATCCCAATCTTTATGGTTTATTTTTAGGCCTTCATTCACCACCCAATTTTGTACTCAGAAAATTACTAATACTCTAAATACACAAAGCAAGGGAAAAAAGAGTGATTCTACCAATATAACATATCCAATTTATAATTCAGAATTAAGAACATTTGTCATCAATCATTTGGTTATAACAGAACATAAAAAATTATGATACTTTTGTGATTTAAATTTTTAAATACATGTTTTATAATTAATAAAACAAATATATAAAATAGAATTTCAGCCAGTGATGGTGGTGCAGGACTATAATCCTAGTGAATTGGGAGGCTGAAGCAGGAGGATCACTACTTCAACTCCAGCCTCAGTAACTTAGCAAGTTTCTGTTTCAAATTTTGAAAAACAAAATTAAATAAAATTAAAAGAGCTGGGGGTGTAGTTCAGGGGTAAAGCTTCTCTGGGTTCAATCCCCAATCCCAAATAAAATAAAATTAAAATTAATTGCAAATGCATATTTTATATATGTGTCTCAAGAGTATGTGCTATGCTAAATACACAAAGAAATCAATTTGCCATAACTTATTTAATTTATCAGAAAAAAATATCACTTAGGCAAAATTGGAAAGAGTAATTTAATTTTAGTCTTTCAGATTAGAGTGATAAATTCAGTGAAACTAGTTACACTTTTGTTTACCTCCTCAGAATAGTTTCTATTATTGTAAGTTTTAACACATTAAGTGTACAAATTAATGAGATCTATATTTATTTCCATACATGCATATAATTGTGCATCAATCATGTTCATCCACCCATCTTTTATCATTGATTCCTTATTTTCCTGTTCTCCTCTTTTCCTCTTTCCAGCACCTTTTCCAGCCCCTATGAATCCCTCTTTGTCTTTCAAGTCTTTTTTTTTTTTAGTTTCCAAATAGGAAAGAAAACATGTGATACTTGAATTTCTGCATCTGGCTTAGTTTGCTTCACATGGGTTCCTTCAGTTTAATTATTTTTCCTGTAAATGAAAGAATGCTTTTGTTTATTGTTGTATAATAAGGTATTATATATATCATATTTTCTTTATCCTTTCATAGGTTGATAAGAACCTAGGCTGATTTCATATCTTGACTATTATGAATAGTACCACAATAAACACAAGTATGAAGTATTTCTATATTATTCTTTCTTTCTTATTTCTTTTTTGAGAGTAAAGTAACATGATTTCTTAAAGCTACTTAAGGAGAAGAGGACCCATGAGAGGTATTCTCTGACATTAATTCTCTGGTATATATTCTGAGGAGTGATATAGCTGAACTGTATAATAGTTTTATTTTTAGATTTTTGAGGAACCTGTGTAATGTTTTAGAGTGTCTATACTAATTTACATTCCAATGAATAGTGTATAAAGGTTTGCTGTCTCCACATCCCTGTCAGAACTTGTTATTTTTAGTATTATTAATTTTTTTTATTTGTAGTTGGACACAAAACCTTTATTTATTTATTTATTTTTATATGGGGCTAGGTGAAACCTCTACTGCTGAGCTACAACCCCAGCCCATATTATTATTTTTTTATATTAGCCATTATAACTGGGGAAGATAATACCTCATTGTAGTTTTGATATGTATTTCCCTCCAGGGGTCTTTCTGTCTTTTAAAAACATTCATAATTCATATATTTTAATTGGCAAATGAAATTCTTATGCATTTGCTGAGTACAGTATATTTTTAATTAATTAATTTTTTATTCTGGTTTGTTACCTATAACAGCAGAATGTAATATAATTGACATTACACACATAGAGCACAATTTTTCATATTTCTGGTTTATATAAAGTATATTCACACCATTCGTGTCTTCATACATGTACTGTGATAGTAGGAGCAAATGTGACTCCATTTTGTTTTAAGACTTCATCCTGTAAAACAACCATGCCAAGTAGAAGAGTCATGACTGGAGCAAGATGTTCTTTTCCTTTTGCTATAGAAACCTTTAAGAACACGGAACTACCTAATGGGGTATTGTTTCTGTAACTAGGGTAACGGGGCTCTGTTTCTTTAACTGGGGTGACTGGGTTAACTGTGATTGGTTAGGCTTCCCTCCGCTTGACTGCACTGTCCCGCTTCTGTAACCTGACTTGCTTGCATTGGCTAGACCCCCTGAACATCCCTTTTGCAGTTTTCAGGCTTATAAGGAGTGCCCTTGCAGTTGTTCGGGGCTGATCAGGGGAACAGCTTTATGTTCTGGTCAACCGCCACCGGTGTGCTTTCAATAAAGGCTTGATTCGATTATACGTGAGTGGTCTGGAAGTCAGTTTATGAAACCCTGGGACAAAGCTTTAACTATAACAGTACTTAGGGTAATGATATCCATCACATTCCACCATCTTTTTTACCCCCATGCCCCCTCCTTTCTCCTCCTACCCCTTTGCGCTATCTAGAGTTCATCTAATCTCCCCATGCTCTCCCTCCCAAACCCACTATGAATCAGCATCTTTAAATCAGAGAAAACATTCAGCACTTGTTTTTTGGGATTGGTTAATTTCACTTCACATTTTATTCTCCAACTCCATTCATCTACCTGTAAATGCCATGATTTTATTATCTTTTATTGCTGAGTAATATTCCATTGTGTATATATTCCACGTTTTCTTTATCCATTCATCTACTAGGGGCATCTAAGTTGGTTACACAGATTAGCTTTTGTGAATTGTGCTGCTATAAACATTGATGTGGCTGTGTTCCTGTAGTGTGCTGTTTTTAAGTCTGTTGGGTATATATAGACTGAGGAATGGGATAGCTGGGTCAAATGGTGGTTCCATTCCCAGATTTCCAAGGAATCTCCATACTGCTTTCCATATTGGCTGCACCAATTTGCAGTCCCACCAGCAATGTATGAGTGTGCCCTTTTCTCCATATCCTCACCAACACTAATTTTGTGTTCTTAATAGCTGTCATTCTGACTGGAATGAGAAGAAATAATGAAGTAGGTTTGATTTGCTTTTCTCTAATTGCTAGAGATGTTGAACTTTTTTTCATATGTTTGTTGATAGGTTGTATATCATATTCTGAGAAGTGTCTGTTCAGTTTAGCCCATTTATTGATTGGGCTATTTGTTTTTTGGTGTTTAGCTTTTTGACTTCTTTATATACTTTAGAGATTAGTGCTCTATCTGATGTTCAAGTGGTAAAAATTTGCTCCCAAGATGTAGTATCTCTATTCACCTCACTGATTGTTTCCTTTGCCAAGAAGTTTTTAGTTTGAATATATCCCATTTATTGATTCTTGATTTTAATTCTTGTGCTATAGGAGTCTTATTAAGGAAGTTGAGGCCTAATCCAACATGATGGAGATTTGGGCATACTTTTTATTCTAGTGAGCATAGGGTCTTTGGTCTAATTCCCAGGTCCTTAATCCACTTTGAGTTGAGTTTTGTGCATGAGAGATAGGGGTTTAATTTCATTTTGTTGTATATGGATTTTCAGTTTTCCCAGCACCATTTGTTGAAGAGGCTATCTTTTCTCCAATGTTTGTTTTTGATGCCTTTGTCTAATGTAAGATACTGGTAATTGTGTGGGTTAGTCTCTGTGTTCTCTATTCTCTACCATTGGTCTACCAGTCTATTTTGGTGCCAAAACATGCTTTTTTTGTTACTTTTTTTCTGTAGTATAGTTTAAGGTCTTGTAGAGTGATGCCACCTGCTTCACTCTTCTTGATAAGGATTGCTTTCGCTATTCTGGGATCTCTTATTTTTCCAGATGAATTTCATGACTGCTTTTTTCTATTTCTATGAGGAATGTCATTGGGGTTATGATTGGAATTGCATTAAATCTGTATAGTGTTTTTGGTAGTATGGTCATTTTGACAATATTAATTCTGCCTATCCAAGAGCAATGTAGATCTTTCCATCTTCTAAAGTCTTATTTAATTTCATTATTGTTCTGTAGTTTTTATTGTAGACTATTTCACCTGTTTTGTTAGATTGATTCCTAAGGTTTTTTCTTTTCTTTTCTTTTTTTTTTTTTTTGAGGCTATTGTAAATGGGGTATTTTCCCTGTTTCCCTTTCGGAGGAATTGTCACTGATATACAAAAAAGCCTTTGATTTATAAGTGTTTACTTTTTATCTTTCTACTTTGTTGATTTCATTTATTAGTTCTAAAATTATCTGGTGGAATTTTTTTGGTCTTCTAAGTATAGAATCATATCATTGGCAAATAGTGCTAATTTGAGTTCTTCTTTACCTATCCGTATCTCTTTAATTTCTTTCATCTGTTTAATTGCTCTGGCCAATGTTTCAAGAACTATGTTAAACAGAAGTGGTGAAAGAGAGCATCCCTGTCTTGTTCCAATTTTAGAGGGAATGATTTCCATTTGTCTCCATTTAGAATGATGTTGGCTTTCAGCTTAGCATAGATAGCTTTTATTATGTTAAGATATGTTCCTTTTATTCCTAGTTTTTGTGGTGTTTTGACCATTAAGGGGTGCTGTATTTCTTTTAATGATTTTTCTGCATCAATTGAGATGATCTTATGATTGTTATCTTTAAGTCTATTGATGTGTTGAATTACACTTATTGATTTTTATATGTTTAACCAACCTTGCATCCCTGGGATGAACCCCACTTGATTGTGGTAAACTATCTTTGATATATTTTTCTATTTGATTTATAAAATTTACTGAGAATTTTTGCTTTTATGTTCATTAGAGATACTGTTCTGAAGTTTTCTTCTTTGATGAGTGTTTTCCTGGTTTTGAAATCAGAGTTATATTGATCTCATCGAATGAGTTTGGAAGTGCTCCCTCTTTTTCTATTTCAAAAAATAATGTAAATAGTATAGGTATTAATTCTTCTTTATAGGACTTGTAGAATTCACCCATTTCATCTGGTCCTGGAGTTTTCTTGGTTGGTAAGTTTCTGATGATGTCTTCTATTTTCTTGCTTAAAATTGATCTGTTTAAATTGTGTATATCATCCTGATTAAATTTGGGCAACTCATATGGCCCTAGAAATTTGTCAATGCCTTTGATATTATCTATTTTTTTACAGTACAAGTTTTCAAAATAATTTTTAATTAACTTCTGTATTTCTGTAGTGTCTGTTGTGATATTTCCTTTTCCATCATGCATGTTAGTGATTTGGGTTTTCTCTCTCCTTCCCTTTGTTAGCATGTCTAAGAATTTATCCATTTTATTTATTTTTTCAAGAAAACAACTTTTTGTTTTGTTGATTTTTAAAAATCATTTCTTTTGTTTCAATTTCATCTCTGATTTTAATTATTTCCTGTCTTCTACTGTGTTTGGTGTTAATTTGTTCTTCTTTTTCCAGGGCTTCGAGATATAAAGTTAGGTCATTTATTTGTTGACTTTTTCCTCTTTTAAGGAATGAACGCCGTTCAATGAACTTTTCTCTTAGTACTTCCTTCATAGTTTCCCAGAGATATTGATATGTTGTATCATTGTTCTCTTTTACCTCTAAGAATTTTTAAATCTCTTCCTTGATGTCTTTTGCAAACCATTTTTCATTCAATAGCATGTTATTTAGTCTCTAGGTGTTGGGGTAGCTTTTATTTTATCATTGATTTCTAATTTCATTTCATTATAATCTGATAGGAGGCCGGATAGTATCTCTACATTTTGTATTTGCTAAGAGTTGTTTTGTGGCATAATATATGGTCTATTTTAGAAAAGGATTCACGTGCTACTGAACAGAAAGTGTATTCACTCATTGAAGGATGAAATATTCTGTATGTGTCATTTATTGATTGTATTATTGAGTTCTATAGTTTCTTTGTTCAGCTTTTGTTTAAAAGATCTATCCAGTGGTGAAAGAGGTATATTAAGGGCCCACAAAGTTATTGTGTTGTGGTGTATTTGACTCTTGAACTTGGGAAGAATTTGATGAACTTAGACGCTGCATTGTTTGGGAAATATATATTTATAATTATTATGACTTGTTGGTGTATGGTTCCCTTGAGCAGCATGAAATTGCTTTTTTTAAAATCCCTTTTGAATAACTTTAGCTTAAAGTCTATTTTATTTGACATGAGGATGGAAAAACCTGCTTGCTTCCATGGTCCATATGAGTGGGATGATTTTTCCCAAACTTTCACCTTCAGTCTTTTGATGTCTTTTTCCTATAAGATGAGTCTCTTAGAGGCAGAATGCTGTTGGGTCTTTTTAAAAAATCCAACCTGCTAGTCTATGTCTTTTGATTGGTGAGTTTAGGTCATTAATATTCAGGGTTATTATTGAGACATGGTTTGAATTCCCAACCATTTTTGTTTATTTTTGTTATTTAACTTGACTTGGTTTCTCTTTCATTAGCTTTTCCTTTAATGTAATACCATCCTCTGCTGATTTTCATTGTTTTTTTTTTTTATTTCCTCTTCTTGGAATATTTTGCCAAGGATGTTCTGTAGTTCAGGCTTTCTAGCTGTAAATTCCTTTAATTTTTGTTTATCATAAAAGATTTTTATCTCATCATCAAATCTACAGCTTAATTTTGCTGGATACAAAATTTTGGGTTGGCATCCATTTTCTTTCAGAGATTGATATATATTGTTCCAGGATTTTCTAGCTTTCAGGGTCTTGTTGAATAATCTGCACATAACCTAATTTGTTTCCCCCTACATATAATCTGATTCCTTTCTCTTGTGGCTTTTAATATTCTCTCCTTATTCTGTATATTAGTCATTTTGATTATAATGTGACTGTGTCAGTTTGTTGTGATTTTGTACATTTGGTATCCTATAAGCCTCTTGAATTTTCTTTTCCAATTCATTCTTCATGGTTGAAAGTTTTCATCTATTATTTCATTGAATAGATTTTTTATTCCTTTGGATTGGAACTCTATGCCTTTCTCTATCCCAATAACTCTTAAATTTTGTCTTCTTGTTCTATCCGGTATTTCTTGAATGTTCTTCTCATGATTTTTTATTATTTTCACTGTGGGGCCTACATTCTTTTCAAGGTTATATATTTTGTCTTCATTGTCTGAGTTCCTGTCTTCCTGTTGGTGATATTTTCAGTTGAACTCTTAATTTGGTTCATTGTTTCTTTCATTTGAAGGACTTCTGTTTGGTTGTTCTTTAGAACCTCTATCTCCCTATTGAAATAATCTTTTGCTTCCTGTATTTGCTTATGTAGCTTTTTGTCAAAATGATCTTTTGCTGCCTGTATTTGCTCTCTTATATCATCCTTTAATTTATAGAACTTTTTAAATTATGTATATCCTGACCTGATTCTCCATTAGTTCATCTGTTGTGCTGGCCATACATTCTAATAAAGTGGTATCTTGACTTTTTTTTGGGGGGGGCACTTTCTTCCCTTGTCTTTTCTTGTTGCTCATATGTCTTCCTTTTTAACTCTGTGGATCTGAGGCATTACTGTTTTTATCCTATATGCTTATAGTGCCCCTTTAGGGTTCTAATACCTCTCCTTTAAGGGGAAGGACAATGTTAACAGATCCCAATATAAACAAAATACCACATAAAAACAAATAGCTGTTATTAAGATGTTTACAGTTTGGTCACAATGTACAGAAACTGTGAATTCAATTATTATTTACAATATAATCAGTAGGTTTGTAAAACAGTTTACAGTTACTGATGGTAGACTAAGAAACCTGGAGTGAGGTGTAGGAAGATATGCTGAGGAGGTATGAGATGAGGATATAGAGTTATTATATCTTAGGTAATGTGAAAGAGAAATCTTAAAAAAGAAGGCTAGTAGCAGTAGAATAGAGAGGTAGTAATTTTATGTAAACAAGTAAGAAGGAAGACAGTAGAGTACATAAAACAACACACATATATATTAAGAAAATTTAAAAAAATGTTAAAATAGTAAAAATTGGAAAGAAAAAAGTGGAAAAAAACAAACAAAAAAATAATATACAACACAACTCTAATGTACTCTTTGGTCATCTCAGTCCTCAATATCCTAATTCATGAAAAGTACTTGGTTTCACATATGTTGGGGATTTGAGGGTGAGAGAATAAAGAGGGAGAAGAAAGAAAATAAATCTCAAGGAAGAAATAAGGATTGTTTTGGTTGGAGAGCACTAATTTTCTTGCTTCCCTTCTCCATAGGTGGGGTTGTCTGTTCTCAGTTGCTATGTCCACCCTCTCAGGATTGTGGGGGTTATCATGGTGTGAGAGTTGGTCTTGGATGCAGGTCACCTGGATGTGGGTTATGGCACCCACTGCTCTTGTTGGGTGATTGCACCTCAAGGATCTCCTTTGGGGTCTACTCCTGTGTTGTTGGTGCTGGGTCTTTTCTCCTCATCTCACCTGTAGACCTCACAGTTCCTGCCCTCTAAATTAGTCTTTAAAGTGCATCTCCCTCACCCTCTCCATTTCTACTTCCTAATCAGGAACCTTTCTTTCCTGGGGTCTTGTTTGTTGCATTCTGGTGGCTATGCACCTGTCACGGAGGGTTGTTTTGTATTGGACAGTCACTCTGCCTAGTCAGTGGCTGTTGGGGGTTGGGGTGAATTAGAAAACTATGGCTATCTGGCTATATGGTGTTCCAAACTGGTAGCTGCCCCAATTAAAGATGGTAATGAAGGTGACCCAAGATGGAGACAGCTGCTTTCAGGGATGGGGTGTTGGATCAGGTCTAGGGAACTGGGGCAATGGTGTTGTGTAATATGTTCAGAGATGATCTCTGTGGCATGCAGTGTTGTGGCTGTTGGCTTTCTTCAGAGCCTGTACTGTCCCCAGGTGCAGACAGGCTACCATGAATCTGGGACTATGGCAGTAGCTGCCAATTCTCAAGATTGAGGCAACTGGAGGAGCTCCACATTGGTAGATGGGGTCCACAAGGCAGTGGCAGCAAGAGTTCCCTTGCATGGGTAGCAACTGAGTGTCCTTCATGGGAGCAGCATCTGGGAATTCTGATCCGGCGCTGATGCCTGGGGTCCCACTAAGGCACCTGAGATACCTACTTGTGTGAGTAGTCAGAAGTCAAGAGTTCTTTTCTAACACCAAGGCTCAGGGCCCTGCTCAGCATGGCAGCCTTGATTCCTGCATGGAATCAGCGGTGGAGGAGTCCTATACCACTCTTAGCAAAGAAGTTTTTACACTAGTTGAGACCTGGGTCATGGAGCAACACAGAATGCTGTCTCTCTCTAGGCTGCCATTTTGGATTCCCCAGTATATTTTTAATATAATTTTTAGTTGTTGATTGACCTTTCTTTTATTTAGTTAGTTATATGTGGTGCTGAGTACCAAACTCAGTGTCTCACACATGCTGGGCAAATGCTCTACCCCTGAGCCCCAGCCCCAGCCCTCAAGTACAATATATTATCTTGAAATATTTATAAAGTTGGTCTTCCATATCCATGGGTACAACATTGAAGATTCAAACATGGATCAAAATTATTTTTAAAAACTGGATCTACACTGAATATAAGCAGACTTTCTTGTCATTATTTCCTAAATGATAAAGTATATCAATTATTATAAGGAATCTAGAGATGATTTAAAGTAACCAGAAGGGTGTAAATAGGTTTCATGCAAATTCTATGCTATTTAATGTCAGGAACTTGAGTCTCTGCAGATATTGATGTTCACAGGAGGTTCTGAAACCAATACCCTGTGGATACTAAAGGATGATAGTACATTATGGAATGGCTAAATTGAACTAATTAACATATTGATTACCTCACATATTTATTATTTTTGTGATAAAAACCCTTAAAGTCCATTCTCTTTGCTCTATTGATCACCTTCTCTTCCTGGTACTTATGAATTCAGCCATAAAGTTAAATTATTTCTGGATATTTATTAACTTTGTTGACAATTAAATGTGATCTGATACAAGATACAAATATGTGAATTGTAACTTTTTAAATTACCCTATAACTGAGATTTGCTTTGTACTTAATTCTTCATTTTAACCTTGCCACTTCTGTGCTGGTAATATCTGCTGATGTAACTTTCCATCTGGCCATATGGGCAATGCAAGGCATATTTTCCTGTGATCCTGACTTCTACTGTGACTTTCACTTGCATTGATGATCTCTTTAGACTCAGAGTCTTCTTTTATTTAGTCTATAAGATGAACTATCAGTTTAGGAGACATTGCCACTGAGTTCTCTCAATGCACACTACAGTGACGTCCTAACAGACTCTGGCTCTCATTTCTTGCTAACTTTAATATATCCTTTATAATCTTTCATTATATACTCTGCACAAAGCATGAAGACTAAAGAAGGTTCTGGAAGCAGAGTAATAAAAGCTCTTTCAGACACTCAACAATTACCTTACCATTTCTACTTTATAGCAGTTACCCTCTTTTGGCATACAGCACAGTGGCAGATGCCATTCCTTTACCACCCAGTATCCATTCTTACATTCTTAAGAGAACTGCCAGTTTTATTCAGGGTGGTAATGTATGTGGTTTCATCACATTCCACCATCCATGCTAATCCCCTGCCCCTCCCTTTCACTCCCACCCCTCTTCCCTATCTAGAATTAATTTAATCCTCCCATGCTCTCCCTCCATACCCTACTATGAGTCAACCTCCTTATATCAGAGAAAACATTTGGCATATGTTTCTTGGGATTGGCTAACTTCACTTAGCATTATCTTCTCCAGCACCATCCATTTACCTGCAAATGCCAAGATTTTGTTCTTTTTTAATGCAGAGTAAAATTCCATCGTGTATATATGCCACATTTAAATTCCATTGTGTATATGTGCCACATTTTTTATCCATTAATCCACTGAAGGGCATCCAAGTTGGCTCCACAGTTTAGCTATTGTGAATATATCTCAACATTGTAAAAGCTATCTATGCTAAGCCTCAGGCCAACATCAACCTAAATGGAGAAAAATTGAAGGCATTCCCTCTAAAATCTGGAACAAGACAGGGATGGCCCCTTTTACCACTTATATTCAACATAGTTCCTGAAACACTGGCCAGAGCAATTAGACAGATGACAGAAATTAAAAGAATAAGTATAGAAAAAGAAGAACTTAAACTAGCACTATTTGCTGATGATATGATTCTATACCTAGAAGATCCAAAAAACTCCATCAAAAAACTTCTAGAACTAGTAAATCAATTCAGCAAAGTAGCAGGATATAAAATCAACACCCATAAATCAAAGACATTTCTGTATACCAGTGACAAATCCTCTGAGAAGAAAATGAGGAAAACTACCCCATTCTCAATAGCCTCAAAAAAATACTTTGAAATCAACTTAACGAAAGAAGTGAAAGAGCTATACAATGAAAACTACAGAACACTAAAGAAAGAAATCAAAGAAGACCTTAGAAGATGGAAAGATCTATCTTGCTCTTGGATAGGCAGAATTAATATTATCAAAATGACCATACTATCAAAAGCAGTATACAGATTTAATGCAATTCCAATCAAAATCCCAATGGCATTCCACATAGAAATACAAAAAGCAATCATGAAATTCATCTGTAAAATTAAGAGACCTAGAATAGCTAAAGCAATTCTAAGCAGGAAGAGCGAAGCAGGTGGCATTGCTATACTAGACTTTAAACTATACTACAGAGCAATAGTAACAAAAACAGCATGGTATTGGCACCAAAACAGGCCGGAAGACCAATGGTACAGAATAGAGAACACAGAGACTAGCCCACAAAATTACAATTATCTTATATTAGACAAAGGTGCCAAAAACATGCACTGGAGAAAAGATAGCCTCTTCAACAAATGGTGCTGAGAAAAATGGAAATCCATATGCAACAAAATGAAATTAAACCCCTATCTCTCACCATGCTCAAAATGGATCAAGGACCTAGGAATTAAACCAGAGACTCTGCATCTAATAGAAGAAAAAGTAGGCCCTAATCTTCATCATGGGGGATTAGGCCCCAACTTCCTTAATAAGACTCCTATAGCACAAGAATTAAAGAATCAATAAATGGGATGGAATCAAACTAAAAAGATTTTTCTCAGCAAAAGAAACAATATGTGAGGTGAACAGAGAGCCTACATCCAGGGAGCAAATTTTTACTCCTTGCACATCAGATAGAGCACTAATCTCTCAGGTGTATAAAGAACTCAAAAAGCTAAACACCAAATAACCAAATAACCCAATCAACAAATGGGCCAAGGACCTGAACGGACACTCCTCAGAAGAGGATATACAATCAATCAACAAATATATGAAAAAATGTTCATCATCTCTAGCAATCAGAGAAATGCAAATCAAAACTACTCTAAGATATCATCTCACTCCAGTCAGAATGACAGATATTATGAAGACAAATAACAACAAGTGTTGGTGAGGATGTTGGGAAAAAAGGTACATTCATACAATGCTGGTGGGACTGCAAATTGGTGCAGCCAATTTGGAAAGCAGTATGGAGATTCCTTGGAAAGCTGGGGATGGAATCACCATTTGAGCCAGCTATCCTTCTCCTTGGTATATACCCAAAGGACTTAAAAACAGCATACTACAAGGACTCAGCCACATCAATGTTTATAGCAGCACAATTCACAAGTTTTAGTTAATTATTAACAATTGAAAAAAAGAAACACTGAAAACTTTACCCAAAGGTAACAGAAAAGATGGCATGAGGGCATCTCAGAAATTGGCAAGAGTACAACCAACTCATGTTCTAGGGTATAGAAATAAAAATTCTTTTGAGAAGAGACCAATGGGATATCCTCCTTGCACAAGGTGCCCTAAGAAGTTTCTCAATATGTTCAGCCACCCAGCAATTCAGAAGCTGCTGGAGCCATGGTCCCTGGAGGCTTGGCTACTATTGGACATAGTGGCAGACCTTGGCATTAACCATGTGGTGCTAGCTCTGCAGGAAAGCAGGAAGCTGGAGTATGGACAACTGTAAAGGAAGTGAAAGCTGCAGCAGACACTCCTAAGAAATGCCAGTACAACTGGATGTGGTGGTATACATCTGTAATCTCAGTGGCTCAGGAGCCTGAGGCAGTAGGATCATGAATTCAAAGCCAGCCTCAGCAATTTTTCAAGGTCTTAATAATCTCAGTGAGACCCCATCTATAAATAAAAGATTGAAAACTGTGGGGATGTGGCTAAGTGTTTGAGTACCCCTGAGTTTAATCCACAGTACAGGGGGAAAAATGCAGTACTATGGAATGTCTGTTGAGGAAAGCTGTAGTAATCCAGCAGAGAAAAGAAAACAGAGAAGCCTTTAGATGATAACCATGCAGGACACAGGGGCAGAGCTAAACAAGAACTTTGGAGAGAGCAGCAAAATGCCATGTGCCCCAGATACTGAACATGGAACTATAGGACTTGCTTGCCAAGCTGGACTTCAGTCCTGTATTTGTTCCAGCCCTTATTTCTATTGTCCTATTTCTTCCTTTTGGAATGGAAATGTCTACTCTGTGACTTTATATATTGAATATGTATAGTATCTTGCTTTTGATCTTTACATGGACTCCCACTGAGTGTTTTTCCTGAGTTTCAAAGGAGACTTTAGACTTGACATATTGGACAATAATAAGACTACAAAAAAATTGAAAATGGACTAAATGTATCTTGCATTGTGATATGGTTGTGAGCTTTGGAGGACCAAGAGTAGAATGCTATGGTTTGGATATGAGGTAACCCACAAAAGTTTATGTGTGAGACAATGCAAGAGTGTTTAGGGGTACAATGTAAGGGCTATGAGAGTTTTATCCTAGTCAGTACATTAATCCCTTAATAGTAATTAACTGGGTGGTAGCTATAGGCAGATAAGGTGTGTAAGGATGTGAGTCATTGAAGGCATGCCTTAGGATATATATTTTGTCCTTGTTGATCAGAGCTCTCTCTTTCTCTGTCTCTCTGCTTCCTGGTGCATGTCCCAGCTGTTTTCCTCTGCCACACACTTCTGCCAAGGTGTTTTGCCTTACCTAAAGCCCTTAGTAATAGAGCCAGCATTCTATGGGCTGAGACCTCTGAAACCATGAGACTCAAAATAAAATTTTCCTCATTTATTATTGCCAGAAATCTGGTCTGGCAAAAGATAACACAAAGGTATGTTCAACAGTCAAATGTTAAATTAAGTGTGAAAGTTAAAAGGCCTACTTGATAGATAACAAATAGGCCCTTGGTTTCTCTAACAATAAATTAAAACTGAGAACCAGATCAAGGAACTAATAAGTACCTGACACCAAAGGTACTTCAGAGAAACACATAACAGTAGGAGTCTGTTATTCTATACTCAAAGTCCTGGATTTTTGATATTTGAACATTTAGGAAAGTAACACTAAAGAAGACTGAAAAAACTAGAATCCTCTGAAACCTGTGTGAGTCTGTAGAAGTGTCCTGTTCCCCTTTCTCCAATTAAAAATAAGTACTTTTTTCCCCTAAAAACAAAGCTACTTTTTCCCTGAGAACATATGTAACTCTTGATAACTTCTTTCAATTCTCTATGTAGATATTAGGTTTGCAACTAAGGTTATATCACAAAATAACCGAAACAAAGTTATGATGGTCCAGAAGAGGGAGGGAAGGTATTATGTGCCAATATAATTACAAGACCTTATCAGCATAGATCAGGTAATGATTGGGAGTTTGTTCCCTAGAGAATTTTTAGAGTACTTATTTGAAGAGATCAAATCATAATATTGAATGAAGGGGTATTCATTAACATGGGAGCTATCTCCTCAGTAGCATAATTTGATATCCTGATAATTCTAGGAAATGCTGCAGATATGTGAGGTTGTTTCCTAGTAGAAAGGGATAGACAAGTTAATGGTCCTCACTAAATGCTTTTGACATGTTTGAACTGCATTTGCAGGCATTAAAGTAAGGATTTCTAAGGGTCAGACAACTGGGTGTCACAGGGTGGATACACAATGTAAAGCTGGAAAATGAACCAGATAATTATTTTCTATGGACAATACACAATTAATTGATGCCATCAGAAGTGTACTCATGAGAGGATCATGAGAATCAATAAAAAGTTGATTGGTATCTATCCTCTGATGTCTGGGGATCAGACTAGGAAGGGATACCACAGAACTAGAATAACAGAAATGAGGATGACAGGAACTCAAAATGATAGAAAGTAGGCATCAAGATTCAAATGGATGCAATAACTATAATGAATAACAAAGTTGGAGTGGAATTCTTCTGATTATTAGAATTTGAACTTAAATTATAGTAAATGAATATTATGTCCCAATAATGGCGTTGGAGTATGAATTAATTTTAAACTCAAATGTTTGTTAATAACACCAGCAGGAATATATGTGTATGTATACAAACTTATTACAAAATTTGCATGGAATATATCCAGACACTAGAAAAGCTGAAAAATAATCTTGACAAAGAGAGTAAAGTGGAAAAATTCATTCAGCCTCATCTTATGAATTATTATATAGCTTTAATAACCAAGATATTAAAGTGCACATGGATGGATAGACATAGATCAAAGGAACAGATTAGAAAGCCAAAAATAGAATAGCACAAACATAGCCAACCAATTTCAAACAATGGTGCAAAAGTAACCCAATTGAGGAAGCATGCCAATTTTAACAAATCATCCTGTAGCAATTGAAAATCCATGGTAAAAATAAACCTTGACTTAAATCTCACACTTCATATAAAAAATAACTAAAGGAATCTTGATGGAGAAGATGGCCGCTGCGTATGGGGGTTGCTGAANTTAAAAAATACTAAGGAATAATGACAGTATCTGGAAAAAGAGAAAGTAAGAAAACTACAAGAGCAGTCATTTGTAAAGAAATTATTTGTCACAGTGTTCAGTAATGTCACCCTCTACATGTGAGATGTTAGGTGGGCAAAAGCACTGAGTCCCTAAACATTTTCAGTTTGTTCCAAGCCTGTATGCACATATGACAAATATTTTTCCATTGGTCCTCATATAATTGATACAGAAACATATTCAATAAGAACATGTTCAATTGGATATTTCATGTCTGGGTTACTAAAACTTTAATTTGACATTATTCCCAAAATGACCTAATGGCTGAAGAACAATAAGATGGGCTTTAGATTGATTTACATTATGTTGTTCTTTAAATTCTATGCCATAGAGCTGTCAAAGATGGTTTTTCATAACGACTCACATATCAAGCTACACCTCTGAGTCGACATTATCTGGATTTAGTGTCAGTAGAATACTTAGGTTATTATGCCATGAGAGATTTTAGGTATCCAGTCTACAAATTCTGAGTCTGTTATTAATATGTCATGATCTTAGGCACATTGTAATGCTAGGCTAGACCTGTTCATCTTCTTAAAAAAAAAACAATGTACCACACTTGATCTGAATTGTAGGTTGGTTTCAGAATGGAAAATAAATTTTAGAAAAATAGCTTCTGATGAATAGTATCAAGGGTTAGTTCTGTAGACACCAAATGGTTCTCAACCATTTTCTTGTCTAATCCACCTATGGGATATGACAAATACCTAAGAGTGACAGGGACTCATAAGTGAGGTTTCAGTGACCTCCCAGGGGAAGAAGATCATAGCTGGTCTACTGAAATTCTCTGAGTCAAGAACCATGGGGAGGAGTGGGGATTCAGCTCAATGGTACCTCAGTGATCTAAGTGATACCCTGGAAAGACCTACAGTCACTCACAATGTTGGCTCCTGGGGAGGAAGTTATGGCTGAAGGATTTTATGGGAGACATTTCTGACAAAGATTCCCCTACCCACAAGGTGCCACAGCAATTATTACATGAGAAATGCCTGTGGGAAGGGGCCATGAGTCATATCCTTTTAATTTTTGCCTTGTTCATCAGACCCTTCAAACAGGAAGAAGATGCTGGAATGTCCCCAGCATGAATCACCATGCTCCTCTAGGACTGACCATTTCAATGCCCCATCAGTGACTTGGAAGAAGAATCCAACTAGTCACCTACTAAGGGATGCTCAATACAGGCCAGGGCAGCTGTTGTCTCCTGGCTGGTGACAAAGTTCCCATTGATTCCTGGTATCTTTCTCAGAAAAATTCCTGATACGAGGGCCCTCAGCTGCACAATCCTGAGGGTAAGCAAGGAGATGTCTGCAGACCTCAAGAGAACCACACCAGAACCACCACAACCGATTAATCACAGACCAGCTTTCAAATGCACTCAGAATATTCCAGAGTCAGGAACTGATGCTAAAATTATCACCTCCATTTATACAAACATCCTACATAAATTAGAATTTTTACAACTACTTCTTCTTCTTCTTTTTTAACAGAACAAGGCAGGGAGCTGAACTCTGCTTTACCTTGTACTATCTGGTCTAGATCTGCCAACATGTATCAAGAAAACAAGTCAATAAATCTCATAAAATTTTAATAATGCGTTTTTATTAGGTCAGCCTAACTTTGCCTCGGTATCCTATCTATCATTTTTGGTGTTAAACATTGGTAATCATTATTTGTTTTTAATGCAGTGGTTCTCAACAAGGGGTGATTTTGCCCTCTATGTAGTATTTAGTAAATAATGGAGATATTTTTGGTTGTCAAAACTGGAGCACCTAATGGACAGAGGTCAGGGGTGTTGCTAAACACCCAAAATGCACAAGACAAGCCTCACATGTTAAATAATTACCTGTTTAAAAATGTCAATAGTGCTGAAGTTGAGAAACACCAATTTATGCCTTAATTAGATATTTGTTTAAAATTTTTCTTGTTTTTAATATTCACCTGGCTTGACATGGCTAGGCTAAAAACAACAATTTGTTAGCAGGGAGACCACTAAGTAATAAAGACAGGGCTGAATAATCAAAAAAAAAATTATTTTGGACTGGATAACTTAGAAACCAGAGTACCTATTAATAGTAAGAATGATAACAGATGCCATATTTCAATAGTGTTTTAAATTTTTCTGAATGCCTTAGCACAATTTATGATCAAACTTTATTATTTTGAATGCCCTTTTATGAACCACCTTGGGTCAAGCTACATGGATTATAGCTAAGCACAGAGCAGCGCTTCTCAAGGAAATAACTCTTTCAGTAGGAAGTCAGTTACTTATCACTGTAAGATTTTTAAGTGGAGATTGAATGGCCATGTACATGTCTATTTTTGAAACAGCTCCCAGAAGGCCAGAATAAACCAGAGGATACCAGAGGTCATTGACATTCAAGGTTTTTATATAAAACCAATCAATAACTGCCATTTCCTTGTTTGTCTTTGATCCTGAGCACAGAATCAGTGTGACACAATGATGTTTGAACACTCCAGGTCTTAATGCAGGCACTTTTGACTTGGTGAACTGAACTAGGATTGCTAAAGGCAACTGGGTTACCTGAAGGAGTTAACATTGGTATACTCTAAAGTAACAGCTGCTTGTTTTATGTAATAAGTACCTGTCTTAGGAATGAAGGGAGAAGAATCAGTATTTCATCTTTTTAAAAACGAGATTACTCAAATTTTGTAGGCGGGGTAGGGTTCATTAAGCAGCCTCATCTCCCACAAATCTGCCTGCAATCTGGTTTGCACTCTCCCTCCCTCACAAATCACAACATATTTGAAATAAATCTTCTAACTTTTGAAGGTTGAGAAGAGGCTTGCTTATCATACTCATTTTTTATCCTGATATTTCATATTCCCTTCAAATTAAAATTGATTGCAACTTCTAAAATGGCAAGCAATGGCACACAAAGAGCAATCCATTCACCTACTGGTAAAAACCAAATTACTCTAAATCGGATTACTGGAGACTAGAAACACCAACCTCAAATTAAGTAAACTAATCCATATGAGCAGACATGTGATCCAAGGAGAATATGGCTAAGTGAAAAAATATAGGGCTGTGACAAATGTTCACAATCAGCAGGACGCAGCCGTCCCTCGTAGGCTGGCCACCTGGCCCTGCACTGGTTGAGGATATTCAACTAGTGGGGCTGCCCACAGTGAGATCACAAGGACAGCTTTGCATGTGAGCTGGTTCTGAGATTTTTTTTTAAGTTCTCCTAGTATATGGTAAAAAGAGGTTCCCAGCTGTAATTTAAGAGCCAGAGCTGAAAGTCACTAGGTCACAAAATGTATTCATGAAGAGGTTAAACTATGGAGAAGGTAAGGCAGGATTAATGTCATATGAATTACACAGATGTGTGTATCAACCCTGCATTGAGACCATGGATTTTTTAAAATACCAAGCTTTTGTTTTATTTCATGAAAGTGACAAGTAAATGAGCACCAACAGACCTAAGAGGAATCTTAGTAATCATGTAGAGCAAGCCCTACATTTTACAGATGAGGAGAGAGAGACCCAGAGATGCTACACGCCATGGTAAGGTTACTCTAAAAAGAGTAGCTGAGCTCATAAACCCCAAGTTTCCTGACTCCTATACTATTATTCTTCCTAGTACATTAGGTTACCATCATCCAGCATGCACACTCCTGGAGGGAAAAAAGTTAAGAGTTTTCATCCCTCAGAATCTAAGAGCTTCATCTGACTTAATCTATTAAAAATAAAAGCAAATAACAATGATATGAAATACCTATCTATATTTAAATATTCTCTACCTTCCAGCACAGTTGACAACAAACACACTTTCTGGTTCGGTTTTTCTCTGGAGTTCCCCACACTATATGATTCTAACCATACCATAAAATGGAATCTTTCCAAAGGTGTCTATATGGTAGTTAATTTCACATATATCTAGGTTCAAGGACAGAGAGTAGTCTGAGATCAAAAGGAGAGTAAGAATGCAACAGGAAAAACGGAATTAGGAACAAATGTTGATTCTGCCCCAAATGTACAGTGCAGACACAGCCAGGCAAAGTGCTCCACCTTCTATTATGGATGGCTTTAGTGACATCAATATCGATCTTTATTGTTCTAATGTAATTGAATAATCAAAGAAAATAATCAACTGATTTCAAAAGAAAACTCTTAAAGAAAGACAAATTCTGAAATTCTCATTGAAGAGTGACAAAAAAACAAGCAAGATCAAACTAGGTGAACCAAGGGCTTTTTGTTGCTGTGGTTTTACAACACATTTAAGGTTAAATTAGAGTTTGCTTCCCCCATCCCTAGTTTAGTGTGTGTGGGGTGTGTGTGTGTGTGTATATATGTATATGTGTGTGTGTGTATGTGTGTGTGTATTCCCTTTAGGATGAGTAGCGAGGAGCTTAGCCAGAATACCTTACTGATTACTGATGCATTCCATAAGTTTTGTATCAAAACCAGGCATTTATTTCTTAAGATAACAATCTAAAAATCTGTATGTTATGTCTGATTAAATGGGAAAATTTTAATTTTGAATTGTTTAATGAAGAAGAACATACATATAATTACTAGCTATTTTTATTTTTTACTATTTAAAAAAACTTTCCAAATCCTGGGGGGTGGGAAAAAAAAAACAGACACAAATCAAGTTGTTTCCCTTTACTTTCTGACATGTTCAACTGACCACACTAGTGGTGAAGTCATAAACCACTAGCAAATTCTAAACTAAAAAAATAAAATTCAGGGAGCATAAAGAACTTGAATCTTTAAAAAAAAAAATCCCCACAATAGCAACAAGTCCTAAGTTGGTTTTGTTCAGGTTTTATGGCACTAATCAGAATGAGTGAAGGAGTAGACAAGTCTTTTCATCAGTTTTCCCTGTGATTTTGACCAGGTACAGACACTGTCATGGAGGCCTGCTCTGCACAGGGATGTAGTACATACAACTATAAAAGCCTTAATGCCACTGTCTGTGGTTTACTCCATGCAGAGCATGGCAGAGTTGAAATAATTAATGAATCAAGACAATATTCAAGAAACAATCAGAAACAGACCATCCTACCCTGCTAGAAAACAAATGGATCTTCATTAGCAGTCAAGTGCCTTGTACCACACATCAGATTCCTCAACTATTCAAGTTCTAGAATCTGAAATCATTGGTTTTCCAAAATAAAGGAGATTTTGTATGCATAATTTGTAAAGCACTCAATAATGCCACAATATCGAGTAACACTGAGTGCACATTCTACAAAACGATCAATAAAAACGTAAATACTGACAATGACATGTCTGCTATATATATGTACCAACTCTATTGTGCTCTAGGGCAAAAAGTGTAACCCAATATTCATACTCGCCTTATTCCATATAGTAAGAGGAATTCTGGCTGGGCATAATGTCACTCAGAATCAAAAATGCATTTCCCTACCTCCATCATGCATTGCCAATGGAACAAAAGAACAAGTGATATGTGTAACTTTCTGGTTATGCTTTAAAAAGAAGGAACTCTCTTTGGTAGCTTGGACTGACTATGAACTTCATTGTTGGCCATGATGGATTGTGCAAATGAGGGCAATGCTCTAGAAGGCAAACAAACAACAAAGAAACCTGTATCTCTGGGTGATTTTATGTAACAAATTTGTTATCTGAGCTTCGGAATGCTGACCTCCTAATGGCTACATGTAAGAGGAATAAAACTTCCTTGTTGAAAAAAAAAATAACTAAAAACATATCAAAGCCTTAAAATGTAAGAAAAAATATCTTTAAAATATTTAGAAAACACATGGAAAAATTATTTAGGGTCTGGGCCTTGCAAAGTTCTTAGATTTAAATCCCAAAACTTGGTCCATAAGAGGAAAAGTTGATGAGTTAAAACTTTATTAAAATTGATATTTGTGCCAGGTATATTGGTGCACACCTGTAATAAAAGCAACTTTGGAGGCTGAATCAGGAGAATTGCAAGTTTGAGGCCAGCTTCAGCAACTTAGCAAAACCCCATTTCAAATAAATAAATAAATAGGACTGAGGATATGGCTCAATGATAAAGTTCCCCTGAGTTTAGTCCCCAGTACAAAAAAAATTGTATTTTTTCTTTGAAAAACCATGTAAGGAAGATGGATTTACAAACTTCAAACTGAACAAAAGTGTTTGTAAAACTGAACCTGCGGGCTTCATTTTACACCACAAAATTCACACTTTGAAGTTTCAACCTCCATTACCTCAGAATATAACCATATTTTGAGAGAAGGTCTTTAATTTTATTGTGATAAGGACACTTAATGTGAGATCTACTTTCTGCTATTATACCATTATTTCATTACTATAATAACTGAATCTGAGAAACATGAAAAATGAGATTTTTTTTAGCTCAACATTTTGGAGGTTTAAAGGCATAGTGTTAGAATTGTTTGGCTCTGATGAGGAACTTCTGGCCACATCATAGCATGATGGATGTCATCAGGGCAGGAGTGTGTGTGTGTTTGTGGGTGTGTGTGTGTGTGTATGTGGGTGTGTGGGTGTGCACACGCGTGTGTGCGCATGCACATACATGAGAGAGAGAGAGAGAGAGAGAGAGAATTCTGTCACATAGTGAGACAAGAAGTCAGTGAAGGGAGGGGACAGCCTCACCCCTTTAATAACAGTCCTCTTGTGAGAACTAAATCAAGGTCCTAAGGGAAGTATATCAATTCCTCACAAGAGCAACACTTCTTGATCTAATGATGTTCCACTAGGCCCTACCTCTTTGTGTGTGTGTGTGTTTGTTTTGGTTTGTTTTTAGATATTTTATTCTTTTTTAGTTATTACACAGCACCAGGATACATCCATTCTGATTCATTCCCAAGTACTCCCCACACTTCACTCCTCCCCTCCCCTCTCACTACTCCATTGATTCCTCTTCAATCATTTTACAATCTATTCTTTTTTTAAAATCAGTGTCCTCTGGATACACAAGGGACCCACTGTGCTATATCCACCAATGCACATATGAAACTTTGGTCAGGTTCATTCCACTGTTTCTACCTCTGGAAGGTCCCACTACCTCTTAACAACATCACACTGAGAGTCAAACTTCCAACACATGAACCTTAGGAATACATACTACATTCAAACCATAATACCTCTTGAAAGAATGTTAGGTACATAACAGTACTATAAATTTTAAACACATGTTCTATGGGAGACTTTCAGTAACTTTTTTTTTTTTGCAAAATTTAAACTTTGAAGAATTGATGAAGTTAAAATGAAGCCATCATGTTGGGGCTATAATCCAATATGACAAGGGTCTTTAAAAGAGAGAGAGAGAAAGAGATACCAGGGAGAATGTGACTATCTAAGAGGTTTCAAGAAGCTGAAAAAACCAGAGAGGCCTGAACAGAACTTAACCCTGATATGCCTTGATCTTCAACTCTCAATTTCCAGAGCTAGAACTTTGAGAACATAAATTTATATTGGTTGTCAAAAAGTTTGTGATTATTTTGTTATAAAAGCCCTATTAAACAAAACATCACATTCAGCAGAGAACTATTACCTAATATTCTAATATCTAACATATGTTCAACAAAAGTTTAGTATTAAGAACATATAACTAATCCTGATTTTTTTGTAAAAATTGAAAAATAAAATAAGAAATATACATGAAAAATACTTCAAACAAGAGGATATACAGATGGGAAATGAACAAACAAAATTATTTCCATGATCAATAGCCACTAAGAAAGTACACCTAAAGTAAAAAAGTGCTATTTCTATACATGTACCAAAGTAGATAAAATTTTTTTTAAAAAATAGTCACAACACCAAATGCTGGTGAAGATGCAGAGGAACTAAATCACTCACACACTGCTGGTAATATGAGATAGTAGTCACTATATAAAACAGGCTGACAATTTCTTTTAAAGAATAAGCATGATTCTAACATATGATCTATCAAATGTACTGCTGGGCTATTATTGCAGTTAGGCCAATGTTCACATAATAATCTACACAAAAATATTTTAAAGGATTTATTCATATTAGCCAAAAACTGTCCCCTCAAGCCCAGTTATTCCTCAGTGAATAAATATCTAAAAAAGAAAGAAAGAAGAAAATAAACCATAGTGCATTCATATTCTATTCTGTTCCATTGGTCTTCTTGCCTGTTTTGTTAACAATACCATTCTGGCTTTGTTCATAAAGCTCTATAGCATAATTTAAGGTCTGATGACTCCTGTTTTACTTTCCACACTAAGTATTTTTTATTATTATTTTGGGCTTCTTAATTTCGCAAATAAATATCATGACTTCTTTTACTATTTCCATGAAGAACATCATAAGAATTTTTAAGGGAATTGCATTGAATCTGTATAGCATGTTCAGTAGTACGGCCATTTTGACAATATTAATTCTGCCTATCTAAGAACATGGGAGAGAGTTCCAACTTCTAAGGTCTTCCTCAATTTCTTTCTATAGTGTTTCATAGTTTTTATTATAAAGGTCTCTACATTATAGAGGTATGAAACCCACATGAACATGGTACACTATCTTTTTAATGTGTTTTGTATGCAATTTGCCAATATTTTATTAAGAATTTTTACATCTATGTTTATCCACAATTCTTTAAAAGACCATGAATAAATGCCTTCTCTTTTAGCTTCAATTATGGTTTTATTCCATATTTGTTCACACTCTAAAATAATTTTTTACATATACTATACAATATTATCATTCTATGTTCTCTATAGCTTTAATAAATATGAAGGAAATAATACTGGAAATTTATATAATTTTTTCTTTGAGTATTCTGATTATAGGTAATTTTCTATTTTTTAATATCTTATATATTTTTATAATGAGCATATGTAACTTTTATAATTCAATGGAAGAAACATTTTTAAATAAAGGAGCTCATTAAGAATGTCAAAGCTATCTACTTGCACCTTAATATTTTAGTACATTTGCCCTGAAGTAACATGGTAATTTAAGGTTTGTATATATGGGATTTCATCATTACTTGATTTGCTGAACAACAACAATATCAAAAATCATCCTAGATAAAGAAAAATGTTTACCATTTAATTCTTGAAAACTTCTGGTATATTGCATAATTTTTGGAAATGTTCTCTTAGAAGAGAGTAATTCCTTAGGAAGCTCATTGCTCAAAATAACTGTAATGATTAGTACCTTTGTCACAACTTTGTTACTCCTGAAGCTGTCTAAAAACCCAAATCTCTTTTGTATAATTTGTTTTATGTATACACATACAAATTAAGAAGGTCATAGTAACCATGGATAGAGCAGACAAGGATGTCAACATTATACCCATATTAACCACATATTGAGATGAATCTTTTTTATTATGCAGTGTTAATAGTCAATAATGTTTATATTTTATGTTATTACCTTGGTTTTATGCCTACATTTTTTCATGAAAAAGCTCTTCTCACTCTGTTTTAGTCAGTTTTTTCACTACTGTGACCAAAAGACCTGATAAGAAGAATTAGAGGGGGAATAATTTATTTGAGGCTAATGGTTTCAGAGGACTCAGTCCATAGATGGTTGACTCAATTGATCTGGAATAGAGAGGAGGCAGCACATCACAGCAGAAGATTGAGTTGAAAGAAAGTAGCTCAGAACATGGCTATGAGGAAGCAGAGAGATATCTGCTCAATGGGGACAAAATATATACACCAAATGCACCCCACACAATGACTCGCCTCCCCTATTCCCACCCTACCTGCCCATAGTTACCATGCAATTAATTTCTATCAGAGGATAGGAGTTTGTTTCACCATCCTTATCCACCCAGGCATTCAGGGACTGCTGAAGCTATGGCTTCCTGTAGGTCTAGCTACTGTTTAAGATGATGATTAGAATAAGACTCTCATAACCTAATTGTTTCACATCAACTTGCTTGCATTGCCTCTCACATGAGATTTGGGGGATCACCTCATAACTAAAACAGCATTCTGTTCCTGATCTCCAAAATATCATACCCATTTCAGAATATAAAATATATTTAGTCCAGTTCCAAGGGTCCCCATGGACTTAAGAGTTTCAGGATTTTCCAAAAATCCAAGTTCAAAGTCTTTTCTGAGACTCAAAACAAACTCTCAGTTTGAGCCCCTGAAAAATAAAAAAGCAAATTACATATATCTAATATATAACTGTAGAGGGTAAATATTTGCATTCCATAATGGAGAAATAGGGGCACTGAAAGAGGGATGAGACCAATGCAAGACCAAAATCCCATGAGGCAAACAAATTCTGTAGTTCCATGTCCAGCACGTGAGGAACATGGCATTGTTGTATTTTCTCCAAAGGGCTTGTGTAGCTCCTCCTCTGAGGTCTTACTGGTAGTACTCCACATGCCCTCTGTGTTGGCTTATCTCTGTTCAATTCTTATAGCTTTACTTGGCTGACATTCTACAATGCTGGAATTTTATAAACTTGAGGGGTCTCCACTGCAGCTTTGGTTTCTACCTCACATCTCCATGCATCACCCTTTCAGGGGTCAGCCTGTAGGGACTCCAATCCTGCATCAATTTGCCTGGTCTGTCTCCCTCTCTGAAATCTCAGTGAAAGCCACCATGGTACCCTGACTCCAGCATTCTGCAATCCTGCAGAACCAACACCACATGTTTGATGGTAAGGTGTGCCACCATCTCAAGCAGTAGCCAGACCTCCTGGGACCACAACTACAGCAACCACTGAGTTCTTAGGTGGCTGAGCATGGTGAAAAAAATTCCTAGGCTCCCATTTGCAAGCAGTATATCCCACTCATCTCTTCTCAAAATAGTTTTTACTTTTGCATCCTTGAGCCTGAGATGGGTGTGGTCTTGCCAGTTCTTGACATTCCCTCAAGCCATCTTTGCTATTGTGTTAAGGTCTGTAAACAAGTCTGGATGGTGCCTGGCATTTTGCCAGAGGGAGTGGTTTGTGAAGTAACGCCAGCAAGCCATTAAGTGTGGAGATTCCTTATTGGTTGACTGATGTATCTAGTTTATGCTAATTAAGATAAGCTGTGTGGAATGTATAAATACCTCTGTTGTCCTACAATAAACGGCTCCCGCTCCTGCTGTATCAATGTACACAAGTTGTTCCTCACCCCCTGGTTATTTTGCTGCAGCCGGACTGTGGCACTATTGTTTCTTGGTAAAGTACTTAACAGCATCTCTTTAATGGCTGTTTTCACCTTAACTACCACAGCTTTATTAGTCCCAGTTTTGCTCACAGCTTTCTTGATAAACTGCAAGTTTTTTTCAAATCTTTGGTTCTACTTTATGCTCTTGATTATCACAATAAACTTGGCTAAAGCCTGCCAGCAATATCTGTCTTGAGCTGTGTGTTTGAGCTATGCTCATTTGAGCATATGAGGGGACTGATCTGCTGTTGCTCCCTGATTGGGCCATATGACACAAAAGTGCCTTTCCTCTCACTCTGCCTGCAATCCCACAGAGCACCTGAGATGGGTGTGACTTGCCAAGATGTCAATCAATCTGCTGACTAGAAGACATCACCAAGGAAGATTCCACCCTTTGAAACCGTACCCCTTGCTTTATTTGGGTGGAATATTCTATTGAATGTCTTCTCCCCTATAAGTAGGGGGGTTGGGGTGTGTTTGCTCTCTTGCCTCCCTTGCTCCTCTTGCCCTATAGCACAGAAGCTGACCCCTGAGGTCGCAGAGCCATCCCTGACCCCCGAAAAAGCTATGTTGTGTTTGTGTGGTCTTTTTTGTTGCCAGCCCAATTCACATGGGATGATACTGATTTCATTGCCAAGGCAGGATGTGAGTGACAAATATCATGCTACCCCCTGAAGGCTATGCTGTCTTGAAATTTCTTCCACCAGATTAATTAATCTGTCACCTTTAATTTGTGCCTCACAGAAATTCTGAGGACATGAGCAAAATGTAAAAAACTTCTAAGCTAGAATGCAATATGAATGGCCTCCAGTCCAATTTCCAGTAGAGTCCTCCTTCTTTTCTGAAACTTCATGAATCCAGTATGTACAATCAACAGTCCTCTTGGCATTCTAGTATTCTAAAATTCCATCAGAATTGCCCATTAAGATCTATTTATAACAATCTAAAACTTTTCCAGATTGCAACTGTACTTTTTTTTTTCAAAATTCCTCCCACAAACTTCAAAAAGGTCCAAAAGCTTCTTAACCACTTAGTCAGGTTAGTCTCAGCAACCACCCCTTTTTGCAATGCCAGTTTGCTTTAGTGGGCATTTTTGTTGCTGTGAACAGAAGATCTGATAAGAACAATTATCACAGGAAAAGTTTACTTGAGGTCTCATGGTTTTGGTACTAGAGGTGATAAAAATCAATCAGGGCTGAGTTCCATTTCCCCAGATCTGAAGACTGAGTATCCAAGAAACACCAAGAAAAGCAAAGAAAGCAAGTTTTATTTAAAGGAAGAACAGAGATAGATTTCTCCACAGAGAAGGGGCCCCAGAGCTGGATATCCAAAGAAGTGGGGGCATCTTTGACCCTTTGATGCATTTTAGAATTTCTTTGTTCTCTGCTCTCCTTCTCCCCTTACCTTGCCTTTCTCCTTTCCCCATCATGCCTATATGACAAGTGACCCAAAAGGTGGGCCAAAGGTAGAGTAAGCCAGGCAGGAAGGTAGAAGTCCAGTAGTCACTAATTAACAACTCTTACAACTCCCTGCATGGAGAAACAATCCCTGGAGCAGGTTACCTTGGCAACAGCATTTGATTTCCTTTCCTTTGCAACCAACCTCCATCTTCCTGATTAGACACAATTATTTATTATTTCCCTTTTGTCCTCTAGCTTCAGTTTCAGAGGTCTCAATCCATATATAGATTGATCTGGCCTGGAGAGGTGGCAAGGCATGATGGCAGAAGTGTGAGGTAAAGGAAAGTGGCTTAGGATATGGCCACCAGGAAGCAGAGAGAGAGAGACAGTGCTGTTCAACAAAGACAAAATATACACCCCAAAGCCATACCCTCAGGGACCTACCTTCTCCAGCTACACCCCACGTGCCTTAAAGTTAATCCCTATCAGAGGATTAATGCACTGATTAGGTTAAAACTAATTTCACCTCTAAATGTTCTTGCACTGTCTCACACAAGAGTTGAGGAAACCTCATATGTAAACCATGATACACTCTGACAGTTGATTTATTGAAAATTAAATGTTAGCTCATCTGAATATATACTCAATTTCAGTATTGAACTGTTTATTCTTTAGCTACTGTATTTTATTTATCACAATTATGGATTCACTCCATTTGTTTAATTTTTATTCTTGTTTCATATGTGCAGTTCTGTTGGTTTTATTCTGGGACTTAAAAATCAGTGACTCCTATAAATTACAGCATGACTGTGCGAACATTTAAAAAGTAAGATGACTAAAGGACTGCCTCACCAAATAACAGAGCACCACTTCTTTTTTTTTATTTTCAGAAGACACAAATACACACACACACACACACACACACATGCACATACCCCTATCTTCCTCTATATATTATTAATTGTAGAAGTATAACATTTTTCCACTGAGGCTAATCACTATCTGTAAAACTATATAGCGTAAGTGAATTTTGTCATTGTTGGATGCTGAAATAGTGATGCAAGTATATGTATGGTATACATAAGGAATACAGTTCTATCATTAAGAGCCTTTCTTTCTGTTGGGGAAGCCTCAAAAGGGAGCAGAAATACTAGTGTATCTGAATAATTATGCCCCAGGTAACTAGCTGTGATATAAATACTGGGGCCAGTTTTTAGTTCTAGTCCATATTGGGACCTCAGTCTTATAGAGACTCAGTATAAATCAATTATATAAGTTGTGTACTATGAATGCAGACTACTTTAAAATTGGCCAGCTGGCTCATGGAAGTAATGCATACTAGTCACAAGGAGAACAGAGAGGAGAGTCCTTAGTTCAGGCCAACTCATCTTGAATAGGATAAAAAAAATGAGTACTTCTGAGTGAATTGCCTCATTTCTATTTATGAAAAAAAATTATGTAAAAAATGATTAGTTGCTGGAAAATTAGGCAAAGGTTTCCACAGAAACATTTTTTGCCTTTTCATTTTCATTGAGAATTCTCCAATTCACAGGACAGCATTAAAAACTCAATTTTATAATAAAATTGCAAAATAATTGCTAAAATTTTTGAAATGTTAATAATGATGAAAATACCATTAACTGTTTATTTGTAACAATTCTGTATAATAGGAAAGGTTTCTATCTCCATAATACACATACCAACTAATTACATGTGTTATACAACCTGTTTCATTTTTTGAATATTTTAAGTCGATTCTGCTGTTCAGTTAAGTAGCTTTATTTAATGTGACTTCTAATAACAAATAAGCATATGCTTGCTTATTTTCTCATTTTCTGCTACCTTGCTTTCACTTGCTGCTCATTTTTCTTGCTCTAAATTGAGATGATGATCATTTAGCATGCCCAACTGTAGAAATCCAGCTTCTTAACCTATTCAGATGTCCTTATCAATTTAACTAATTGACTCTGTATTAATTATTCCCTAATTACCACTACAGTCACATTGTTAAGGGAAAAAATAAGTAGAAAAGCAGGTTTTTAAATATTCATTTTAAACACTGAAATTGTCTTAAAAGGTGAGAAATATCTGAAAATGTTTATACTGTACTACAATTCTATTTTATAATATTGGTGGAATTAGATATATTAAGGATATGAACAAATTAAATTATTTGATGGATAATATAGCATTTGCTTTTAAAAGCTGCTTTATTTTAAATTTTTCTTTCAGTGTGTTTGTTGCCCATTGAAACACTCGGAAGTTAATACAGTGTATATCTCAATAGCTTGACCAAGAAATAACTACTAAAATTTGCATGAAATATATTCATTTGTTTATATAGTCATTTATAAAATATTTGAAACATTTTCTTAAGTAGAATTTGCTTTAACACTTTAAAAATGGTTTGCAAATATTTTTATTGAATTTGTTCAGTGATGAGCTAGCTAGAAAGAAACCTTGTTACAGTTGCAGCATATCAAATCTGTGCACCATTTGCTGACATTAACTACCTTTTATCTTCCCCATTTCAGTGAGAAATGTGAAAACTAAACAGAATTTTTCTAGAAATTAATAGTTTACTCTATGAACCTGAAAACGTGCTATATTATGCTCACTTTTTTAATATGACATTCCTCAAATGATTTTATTTGTAAGTATAATTCTGCAATAAAGGAAAAACTGGATTGATGGTGAAAGGAAATGAACTTTCAGGACTTGCCATAAAATTAATCTAATATTTCACCATAAAAAGCATAAAAAATGTAATCTCTCATTTATAGTTAGAAAAAGGAAAATGTTGATTACATTCATAAAAAATAATAAGAATAAAAACTTTATTGCTGCAATGTATACTAATGAATATTAAATTGATATTCAGAATCCTTTACAAAAGTTATTTCTTTAGCTATCAAATTTCCATTTTTTTTTCTAGATTATCAAAAATACTGAGGGTAGTATTAATTCTGGGATGTTTTAAAGGCATTTGTAATTCTTTATACTAACATTAAATTTATTTTTATGTGCTGACTTTCATTGTCTTTGGAGTATATTTTTAAAGATTACCATTTTTATGCAAATATAATGGAGTAAGGGTTGTGTTAGTGTGTTATAGGAAAAATATGAAAACTAATTTTCTATACGGTCAGATTTTGAAAGTATATAAAATAAATTATATATATATATATATATATATATATGTAAATACATATATGTTAAATTAATTAAACAAAAGCACAATGAAATTTTCTGAGACACATAATCATTATTTATATTACTTCATTTAAAAATTAAATGTTATATATTACAATATATGTTAGATATCTGCTTGACTATTTTTAATAAAAAATAAAAGCTAAATCTAAGATACTAATCAATAATATGAATGGATTCCAATCTTCATTTTGACATCCTAACATGTCTATTACTCCAAGATTTAATGGCATTTTTCTGAAAATATTAAACATGTTTGTCAGTTAAATAATTATTTTATGAAAATTATATACAGTAAGTTCATTTTATGAAAAAGAGAATGTAATAACTAGAAATGAAAGGAAACAATGAGATAAATGATTTTAAAATGTTATATATTAATTATTTTTCTGTACTTCACTTAGGCAAATTGCATAGCCTAATTTAGAAGGTATTGTAAGTTGTCTGCTTTAATTATTAGGATTTCTGTGAGAAAGGAGATTTCACTTCTTTCTAATTGTCCTTTTTTTACCTGGATACCTACTGTCTAGCCAATTTCTTCAAAGATTTATGGAAACTTCTGAAATCTCAAAAAGCCTGCCCAGGTTAATGAATTTCTGATTTTGAATAATACTGGAAAATACATTCTCAGATCTACGAATAATGCTATCATTCTGTTCTTCTATTTGAACATACATATCTTTGAACATTTTCCATGTGTGCTGTTTAATTGTAAGTTAGTCAGCACATAAAAAATTTTTCTCCAAATTTTTGGAACATCTTCATCAGACTGACATGGGCATATGTAATTGAAAATCAGACTTCTTGGCCAGTATTAGAGTCTACTGGTGGAGCTGGATGTAGCTCAGTGATAGAGCATGTGCCTATCATGTGTAAGGTCCTAGATTCTTCAATCCCTAGCATTAACACTAATGGTGCCCCCCCCACACCCAAAAAAAAAGAAGAAAAAGAAACCTGCTGAATGAAAATCTCTGTGTGGTGCTTTTCAAGAGTGTACAGTTTTAACAAGTTTCCTGAATATGTCCAATGAACAGTAAAATTCAGCATCAGTGAAGCTGTGTTTGATATTTGGAGCCTCTGAAGATGAACAGACCTGAGTTCTGTTTAACATGAGTGGTCTTTTTCCATGCCTGTAGTTTCTCATGCTTTGCTGAAAATGAGCAAAATGTATCCAATGTTTCTCTTAAAAAATATTTAACAAATTAAAATTTAAAAAATAAATTTTAAAAATTAGAAGGGCATTAGAAGCATTTATATGTTCAAATGTACTATCAAAATGTAAATTCAATCTTAGTAGGAAAATAAAAGTTTATTTTGGATTCACACTTTTAGTAGTTCTTTCTATGGTTGGCCAACTCCATTGCTTGGACCTGAACTAAGGCAGAACACCATAATACAAGGACAGTGGCATAAGAAAGCTGATTACCTCATGGCAGCCAGGAAGCAAAGCAAGAGGGGAAAGGGCCACAGGGAAGATGAGCCCGTATAGGGCATGCTACCATTGACTAATATTCCCCAGCTATCCTATACCTACCTACAGTTACCAGCCAGTTAGTCCATTCAAACTAGGATTGACTGATTAGTTTGCAATGCTCTTTATCATTTCCTGTCCTGCATTTACATAGGATTTTAAGCAAAAGAAACAATCAATGAGGTGTAGAGAGGATACCTTATATCCAAACCAAAGAAAACACTCCAGAATGAAATAAAGTTAATAAACATGATTCCACGTGCATGGATGGAAACACTTATTATAATTAAGGTGTTGAGTTTTCCTAACTAGTAGATCTAGAGATTCAATATATCTCATTCAAAATCTAAGCAAGTTATTCTTATGGATATTAACAAACTGATTCTAAATGGAGTTGAATTATGGGATAAAAAGGACACACAACAGTCAGTACAGTATTAGTTGATAACAAAATTGGAGGAGTTATGCTATCTGACTTCCAAACTTTTTATGAAAACATGGTATTGATGAAGACATACAAATGGAAATGGAACAGAATAGAGAGCTCAGAAATGGGACACAAATACAATCAACTTAGATTTGAAAAAGGAATTTAAAAAAAGGTGGAGGAAATAGTCTTTTCCATAAATTATAAAACAACTAGACATCCATATGCAAAAAATAAAAAAAAACTTTAATCTAAACATAGACTTTATATCTGAGACAAAAATTGACTATGGATTGACCATTAACCTAAAAGTAAAATTCAAAATTATACATATCCTGGAAAAATAACATAAGAGAAAAACTATGAGTTTATGGTTACTTTAGTATCCTTAGGTTTATGATTGATTTATAGATATAGCACTAAAACACAATCCATAAGTTTGATGAACTGGGGATGGGGGGAGACATCATGGCAGAGAAAAGAATTACCTCAGAGAATCTCATCAGCATCAGCATCAGCAAGAAGACGGTTTCTTAGCCAGGTGGATAACTAAAGTTTACTCACTGAAACTTAATACTGACCTGGTCAAAAAAGAAAAAGAAAGAAAGAAAATGCACAAAGTCAGAAACTTGAACATAAAAAATAATAAGAAAAACACCAGCTCAGGTGTCAATGAAGGGAAAGGACAGCGCAAACAAAGGAAATTGCATGGCCAGTGGATAAAAATAAGTAAATAAACAATAAGCACAAAAAGATTGGTTTGGGAAACTTGTATATTAGAGAGGAAGTCAGACTTAATAGAGTTGGTAAGGGTAGTGGCTAAGTGTAAGCAAATCCAAAATTAGTTCCCCTGGTTTGGCAAACACTCCAGGCATGGAAAATGTGCCTAAGCAGGGAAAGAGTACACAGGGCTCTGAGCACTAAATATGAAAGACGCCATGGCTGTAGCCAGGCTCTGCCCATGTGCCCAGTGAGGAAAGCACCTGACCCAGTAACCACACTTCATGTGGGCCCCTATGGGGAAAACCACCACCTGCATCATCACTGGCACCTCTAGTGCAGTCCCTTGTGAACACCGGAGTTGCTACACATCCAGCACAACTGCATTCAGTGACAGGAGATGTATCACAACCAGCTTTGTCTCCTAACCACAAAGTCAGACAGTAACCCCTGACCCAAAGGTTACAAAACCAAAACCAAATCAAATATTGAAATTCCATCATAACCGGGCTGGGGATGTGGCTCAAGCGGTAGCGCGCTCACCTGGCATGTGTGTGGCCTGGGTTTGATCCTCAGCACCACATACAAACAAAGATGTTGTGTCGGCCAAAAACCAAAAAAATGAATATTAAAATTCTCTCTCTCTCTCTTTAAAAAAAAAGAAAAGAAATTCCATCATAACCATCATCGGCATAAATGAGCTTGTTATTTCTCCACAGGATTTTTCCTCGTTTTTCATTGTTTTATTTTTTCTTCTTTTCTCACTTTTCCTTTTCCTTTTGCCCATACTCCCATTTTTATTCTATTTTTTCTTCGGCTTTAAAAAAATTTATCTATTTAAAAAAATTGCAAACATCATTTCATCATATTGGCTTTTTTCTATTATGCATAATTTTGTGTATGTATATATGTGTGGGGGGGTGTACTCACTGCATGGATAAATTTGAAAAAAAATATGTATTTTGTTTATAATTCTGCCTTCACATTAATTGCTTCCCTCTGCACTTGTTTATTATTTAGACTTGATTTGTCTTAGATGAGATGAAATACACATGGATTGGAGTTAATTTGATCTTAGTTAATTTGATCTTAGTTAGTTTGTTCATACTTAGGTTCTAGCATCTTATCCCCATTCTTCACTCTCTTCCCCTACTAAGAGTCAAATATTTTTGTTCCCACTTCCTCTATTTCTTTATTTTATTACTTTTGGTTGATATTTTATTCCTTCTTATTTGTAGCCAACATCTGCTATCTACCTCCTGCCTCTCCTCTGATTGCTTTTTAATAACTGTTTCAAACTTTCTCTCACCTTCCAAACCTATCTTCTTTTTACTTTAGAAACTATAACTTCACTGAACAATAGAATTATATAGTTCATACAATTCATACCCCTTTCATTTTTAGGTGAAATTTACCGGATTACATAGTGGACACTTGATATTGAATGACGGATTTTGTTCACCGTCATGTATTGCTAGTACTGATGTTAATTGCTGACCCCACCATTCCTATATAGATGACAATGAATATTTAAAATGTCATAGTGGACACTGGTCATTTGTCTTTACACATCACTCACTGATATGAGTGTTTTTCCTACCTTCCCTTCCAAGTGAGGCTGGAGAGTGATTTGGACACTTTAAGATTGGAAACCCTTCTGAGGATATATTCTTAAAACCTAGCCAAACAACAGTGAATTACATTCTTCACAAGATCTAACCACTCCTGAACCTAAACAAAACTCAAATAATTAAATTAGAGAGACAAAATATTCCCCGCCCCCCCCCCGCCAAAAAAAAAGCAAAGCTCTGAAGAA
>NW_026000305.1:748622-755133 GCF_001458135.2 Marmota marmota marmota | reverse complement strand
CAGGAATCTTCTTTCAGCAGTTTATTCAGGCCTTGATTCATGTATCATCTTCTAGTGACCCGTCGCCAAGCGCCCAAGCACAGCCTAATAAAACCTCCAGCATACCAATCTTAAGCTGCCACGTGCAGCTTTCTCATAGGGTGGTAAGGGATTGCGTGCCAATTCTCCATATTAGGAGTTGTTTATCACAGGCCACAGTGGAAGCCGGCGCCATCTTCTAATGGCAGCCACGGTCTAATTAGAACGGCTCACCACAGTGGGGGGGTTAACCACTGAGTCACATCCCAAACCCCATTTTTTATTTTATTTAGAGACAGGGTCTCTGAATTGCTTAGTGCTTCACTTTTGCTGGGCCTGGCTTTGAGCTTGCAATCCTCCTGCTTCAAACTCCCCAGCAACTGGGATTACAGGCTGGTCATGGTTTCTTAGTACATTTTCTTTATTTTTTACTTTTACAAAAGAACATATACTTTGTTTTTGAGGAATGAGAATCTGTTCTCTCTGGGGTCTAATCTATTGGTAATGCTTTCAACTGAATTTTTAATTCTATTAATTGAATCATTCATTTTTAGTAATTGTTTGGTTCTTTTTTTGGGGGGGAGTAGTACTATGGATTGAACTCAGGGGCACTCGGCCACTGAGTTACATCCCCAGCCCTATTTTGTATTTTATTTAGAGACAGGATCTCATTGAGTTGCTTAGCACCTCTCTGCTCCTGGGGCTGGCTTTGAACTTGCTAACCTCTGGTCTCAGCCTCCCAACACTATTATAAGCGTGAGCACCAAGCCCAGGTCTGTTTGGTTCATTTAGAATATCTTTTTATGGAAATGATCTTTAACTTCCTCTGTTTTCAAACTTAGTTCATTCCTGATAGTTCATTTTAGTTCATTGACCATTTTAACTATGACCTTTCTAAATTCTGTATTGAACTTTTCTGCCACCATGTTATCAATGAGATCAGTTGTTGAAGTGTTGTAGGCTGTTTGAGGTGGTTCTTTCCTTGCTTTTTTCATATTGTTTGTGTTTCTGCCCATCTACTGGCATGATTGTCTATTCTACTTTTATGCAAAATACTATTTAGTGAGCTTCTCTCTCTTCATTGCCCCAAGCTGAGCAAATATCCAATTATTGATAATCCTTCTTAATGTGTATCTTTTCCATGCCTAGTGTCAGCACCATATTGAGGGAAGATACTAAACCCTATTAACTGCAGTCATTTCAGAACAAATCTATGTGCTAAAAAAAACCTTAAACAAAGATTATTGATAATGTTTACACTTACTCTAATTCAAATATAATTGTAGTAATGTTTTTCAATAGGTTGAGAAATTAATTATTAAATATAATATAATTACTGTTACACTATGCATGAGTTGCAGAAGTTAGAAAAGAAGAAATGGCAAAGAAAAATAAAGGAAAAGGAAAACATAGAGAAATAAAACAAACTAAGATAAGTTTAAGGCCAAATTATAGCAACAGGGGAACTCTTCCTGCCTGATAGCCTTTAAGATGGGGCATTGTATTTTGCCTGATTTGGGACTCAATATGAATTTGTCTCTTCCTGGGTTTTGAGTTTGCCTAGCTTTCCATTAGAAATAATCCATCACATTTCTTCTTTCTTGGGAATTTGGACTCAGACTGAGACTACACCATCAGTTTTCCAGAAACTACAGATTGTTGACTATAGGCATTGTGATTTGTCAGCCCCCATTCATGATAAATGTCTATTTATCATCTATAACCTATCCATCTTTCTTGTTTGTTTCTCTGAATAAACCTAACTCATACACCATAATAATAGATCTTAAATAGTAGAATCAGCAGATCATATATCATATTTGAACATTAAAACTCTTTACTGAAATTGGATTTTTTCATTTTCTTTCACATGTTCCATGATGTTATCTGAGCTCATAGAAGGCTTAATAGGCTTGATACAACCATTAATACTTTTGACATGAAACATGTTCTTAATTTGCTTGTTTACAACAGTTTCAATACCTTGCTAAATAATTCTAATAGATTCCCAATTTTCCATGGTAGGATTTGTAAAACATTTCTTTTTAATAGTATCCACTCCCTTTATATCTACAAAATCACTTTTTTGTTGACTTGCATATATGTGACAAAGAAACAACTCTTGTTCCTCATCTTTCCATTTGGTTCATCATTTTGATGAATTATTAGAAGATGACTACTCTACTCAAAAGGTGAAATTCACATTAAATATATAGATGCAGATAGATAAAATGGGAAATGGTGGAGAAAATATGCCAGACTAACAGTAATAAAAAGAAAGGTAAAGTAGCTGTATTAATTTCAGACAACATAATTCAGAGCTAGGAAAATTATCAGGAATAAAGGTGAATACATATGAAATTGGAATCAGTTCTTCAAGAAGACAAATATCAATAACGTCTATGCACCTGAAAACACAGCATCAAAACATATGAAGCAAAAAATTCAGGGAGAAATAAACAAATCCATGATATTAGGTGGGTATTTCAATACTTAATAATAATTGCCAGATTCACCAGGCAGAAGACCAGTAAAGCCTTAGTTGAAGTCAGCAGCACCATTAGTCTCAAATGGATCTAATTCTCACTTATAGATTACTTCACCCAACAACTAAATACTATGTGTTCTAATCAAGCTCACATAGAACCTTCTCCAAAATGGACCAAATGCTGGACCATAAAATATATCTTGTCAAAATTAAAAAAGCATAGACTCATTTAATATCTACTCTGAAATCATAATGTAATTAAATGAGAAATAATCACAGAAAGGAAGCTACAAAAATCCCCAAATACTTGAAATTAAATAAAATACTTCTAAATAACACATAGATTAAAAAATTCATCTAACCACATCAATGTTTATAGCAGCACAATTCATAATAGCTAAACTGTGGAACCAACCTAGATGCCTCTCAGTAGGTGAATGGATTAAAAAAACTGTGGGAGATATACACAATGGGATATTACTCGGCCATAAAAGAGAATAAAATAGTGGCATTTGCAGGTAAATGGATGGAATTGGAGAAGATAATGATAAGTGAAGTTAGCCAATCCCCAAAAAACAAATGCCAAATGTTTTCTCTGATATAAGGAGGCTGATTCATAGTGGGGTAGGGAGTGGGAGCATGGGAAGAATTGACAAACTCTAGATAGGGCAGAGGGATGGGAGGGGAAGGGATGCAGCAGGGGTTCAGCAATGATGATGGAATGTGATGGACATCATTATACAAATACATGTATGAAGACATGAATTGGTGTGAATAAACTTTGTATACAACCAGAGATATGAAAAATTGTGCTCTATATGTGTAATATGAATTTTCATGCATTCTGCTGTCATTTATTAAAAAAATTAAAATATAAAAAAGAATTTATCTCATGAGAAAAAATTTTTAATTTTAATTAAATTATACTTAAAATGTACTAGAATGTGTGGAATGTAGTAAAAGTCATTCTTAGAAAATTCAAGGGGAAATAAACAAATCCATGATATTAGGTGGGTGTTTCAATACTTAATAATATTGGGTGACTGTATTTGATTAAAATCAATAAGCTAAGATTTCTTCTAACAAAATTATAAAGAGAGTAAATTGAATATAATGTATCAGAATAAAAATATAACGACAATTAAAGAAGAAGTCAATTAAATTGAACATAGGAAACAGAAAAAAAAAGTTCATTCTTTGAAAACTTTAATAAATTTGCAAACCTCTATTTAGGCTAACAAAAAAATCCTAATTTCATAAATGAAAGTGAGGCTCTTATCATTGAACCAATGGACATGAAAATTATAATAAATGAGTATTATTAGTAACTTGATGCCTAAATACTTGATAACCTAGATGAAATTGACCAACTCCTGAATGAATGCTATCTACCAATATTCATACATGAACAAATCTGTGTAGGTATAAATCTATTAAATAAATTGAATCAATAATTAATAACCTTCCCAAGAAGAATGTATCAGATATAGACAACTTCAATATGGGTTTTGCCAAACATTTAATTTTTAAAATACCAGTTCTCTATAACCTCTTCCAAAAAATTAAAACCGGGATGATAATTCCTAAATGATTCTTACAAGGACATTGCCTTAACACTAAAATCAGATAAAGATTTCAGAAACAAAAAGAAGAAAGACTATAAACCTGAATATAAAAATCCTTAAAAACTATTAGCAAATAGAATCTCACACAGCACAAATAATTATATATCACTGCCAAGTAGGATTTATTGGAAATATGCAAGGCTGATTCATTATTTCTAACTCAGTTAATGTAAATTGAATTGAAAATGCAAAGAATGCTGTGTGATAATAGCAGCAGGTACATAAAAAGCTTTGGGAAATAGCTTACAACCTTTCATAATAGAAGCTTTCAGCAAACTGGCAGTGGAGAGAAATTCATTACTTTGAAAAAGATTGCCATGATATGCTAGATTCTTCATGTAAGATGAACATCAAGGCAAGGTTATCCTGTCTCATCACTCTTTTGTAATATCATGCTAGAAGTTTTAGCTAATGCAGTAATACAAGAAAAAGAAATAGAAATACATTAATAGAAAAAGACAAAATATAACTGTATTTTCAGACAGATAATCTATGTAGAAAATACCAAAGAAGAAAGTACTCCTGAAATTAACATGAAATTATATCAAGTTTACACATTATAAGACTGTCATATGAAATCCAATTACTTTCTTATATACCAACAATACACTACTAGAATTTGAAATGAAAAACATGCATCATTTACATTACCACTAAATATGAAGTATGCATAAATCTAACAAAAATATATATAAATTTATATCAGAAAAAGTACAAAACTCTGATTAAGTTAACCAAAGAATATCTAAAGGAAATTGTTAATATGAATGAACATGAAGACTCAGTATTATTAACATGTCAGTTCCACCCCACTTGATTTATATACTCAATATAATCCCAACTAAAATATTAGCAAGTTATTTTGTGGATATTAACAAAGAGAGTTGAAAGTTTATTTTGAAATGCAAAGAACTTAGAGTAACCAATACAATAGTGAAGAAAATTAAAACATGACAGGATTAATCTTATCTATATCACCATAAAGCTATGATAATCAAGAACCTGTGATATTAACAACAACAAAAATAGAAAAGTAGATCAATAAGCAGAAAAGTTAGTCCAGAACTACACACACACAAATATAGTTGACTAATCTTTGACAAAATAGCAAAGGCATGAAAATATTTTTGAGAAGGAAGGATCATGTGGAAATAGAAAAGAATGCAATAATATAGAGGAGGGGAATTGAGGGAGATGGAGGAGGAATAGGAAAAAGGAGGAATAGTGGAATGAAACTGATCAAGCTATGATATGTACATATATGAGTATACAACAGTGAATTTCACCTTTGAGTATATTTATAGTGCATTAATTTAAAAAATAACTATGAATAAATTGAAGAAAGACCAGTAGAGTAGAGGAAAAGGAACAAGTGGAAGGAGGAAGGGAGGGAAAAGGAAAGTACTGGGGACTAAATTAAAGTAAATTTTATTCCATGCTTATATAATTATGCAAAATGATCCTCAATATTATGCAGAACTATAATTACTAATAAAACTTAAAATATAGTGTGATTGGAAGTGAACAACTACATTAAAAACATATATATGAATATGCACATATATAGACAAAGATCTTACAAATTTTATAAAAAGTATTTAGAAAGTGTATAGATGTACATGTAAAAAGAAAAAACTCTAAAACTCAATAATATCCAAGATAATTTAAGTGGTGATTTTGAAATGATTTTTAAAATGCAACTCTATAAACAAAACCCCCTAAAAGAAAAAGTAGAGTAGTGAGGTTAATTAAAATTAAAATCTTCTGTTTTGTGAACAACACTGTTAAAGGTATAAAAAGTCAATAATAAACCAGGAGATAATTTTTGTAAAATATACATCTGAGATTGGATCGATATCCAAAATATTCAAAGAAACTTTAAGATTGAAAAATAAGAAAAACTAATATGCTGATTAAAAAATGGGCAAATTCCCCTTTTCGGTCTATTCCCTAAAGACCTAAAAAGAGCATGCTACAGGGACACTGCTACATTGATGTTCATAGCAGCACAATTCACAATAGCAAGACTGTGGAACCAACCTAGATGCCCTTCAATAGATGAATGGATAAAAAAATGTGGCATTTATACACAATGGAGTATTACTCTGCATTAAAAAATGACAAAATCATAGAATTTGCAGGGAAATGGATGGCATTAGAGCAGATTATGCTAAGTGAAGCTAGCCAATCCCTAAAAAACAAATGCCAAATGTCTTCTTTGATATAAGGAGAGTGACTAAGAACAGAGTAGGGAAGAAGAGCATGAGAAGAAGATTAACATTAAACAGGGATGAGAGGTGGGAGGGAAAGGGAGAGAGAAGGGAAATTGCATGGAAATGGAAGGAGACCCTCAGGGTTATACAAAAGTACATACAAGAGG